>NW_026111543.1:1225541-1280541 GCF_024679095.1 Eriocheir sinensis | reverse complement strand
CTCTTGAAGGCGTGGAGGAGGTGATACATGGGGAACACAAGGCTGCTGCTGCTGCCTGTAAGTCGGCCAGAGAGGCGGCCGCCTGCCACCTGGTGGTGTTCTCAGCTGGCAGGCCAGACCAGACTGGGCAGGGAAGGCAACAGGCAGACCCTCCAGGCAGGCGAGCAGGCAGCATTACAGACGACACAGTGACTGGCTGAGTGTGTCTTACAATGAAAGTAAACTTCACCTTTACGTACAATGACAGACTTGAGCAGTAGAATTAAAAGTTATAGAAGGCACAGTTAGCAAAGGGTAATTAGAAGGAGGAGAGTTCAGCACTCTAAAGTAGCTGTAGCTTAGACTTGAAAGTTGACAGGCTTGGAGCATTAGCCACATCAGAGGGCAAGGAGGAGTTCCAACGCTGACTCACCCAACAAAGGAAAATCGGCCACGAGCTTCCATTTCTGTGTGCTGCATCAGGGTCTTGGCCTCTAGTGGCGGGGACAGTGTGAAAACACCAGAATGGCCCACGGAATGTTTTGTAGCAGTAGATCATGTCTTGTCTTGGCATTCTACCTTGGACTGGGAAAGGTTAAGCCTGGCCAGTCTGTCAGCACACGAGAGGTCGTTTAGCCCGTCAACCTGTTTAGTCCACCTACGTTGCAGATCTTCCCATATTTAGCCCTGGCCCAGTCCAGTAGAGGAGCAGCAACCCTGTCACGAGTGTCCTCTCCTTGATAGAGATATGCTATTTTAACAAGAGCATGGCCACAATTACGAAAAGGAGGAAACGTTGATATCTTGAATACGGTCCTCTTCGGTGGTAAGGATTAAATCCAAAATGTTTCCTGACTTAATAAAAGTTGGTTCTAGAACCCAGTGATGGAGACCCAAAGTTTGGAGTAGGTTAAGAAGCTTGGTGTCACAAGCAGTAATGTTATAGTCTGGCACCATATCATTCCAAGAGATGGAGGGCAGATTGAAGTCCCCCATAATTATAAATTCTTTACCCACGCAGATATTTGATATGAATTCAATAAGGGCAATGTTGTCATCCTGTGTGTAGGATGGGGGACGGTAAACTGTTAGGATTTACAAATCCAACGTAGGCAGACATAAAGTTAAGGTGTTAGCCAGCGTCGTAAACCTTGATATCATTTCTGACACGGGTGCAAACGCCAGGCTTAGGAAAAAGGAATCCTAATCTTTACAGAATAGCCATCAATACTAACAACTGAATCCTTTATAACTGGTTGCAGCCATGTGTCTCTGTGACTGAAAATAGGGTCAAGATCTTGTAGGTCTGAATCACATCACCTCTAATCCTTCAAGAGTGGTGAGGCCAGCTGGGTTAACCGTTCCTGGCAAGGACACCCTGCCAACCCGGGGACTAGCTTTGCTGCCCCTCTCTGTGCCTGTTCCAGCTTCCTGATATCTCCTTTTCCCCGATGCAAATAGTTATAACCTGTGAATGTACCCTCTTTACCCCCCCCCACAGGCACTGCCGGAGGAACAGTGGAAGAAGTACCAGCTGATGACCGGAGAAAGCAGGGAGAGGCTGGAGTGCCGAGGGGTGCTGCTGCGCTGCCTGGATGAGGCGGCCCGGGAGGAAAAGCACCAGGCCGAGGAGATGAAGAGGGACATTGTCGACTTGGTGGACATGTACCGGATGGACAATGGTGTGTGGTGTGTGCGTGCGTGTGTGTGTGTGTGTGGGTGTGTGTGTGTGTGTTTACCTAGGTGTGACATATATGGGAAAAGAGCTATGCTTGCACTGTCCTGTCTCCATATCCACTCTTATCCAATTTTTCCTTAACCCGGTGGTGGCAGCGGGGACCATGTTTCTTAATGGTCCCTCCAAGCCAGAAAAATGACAAAAAATCACCCTCACACAAACCATTGCATAATATATATCAAAGCATCTGTGATCAGATTATGTATCATCTATTTTTGCCCTTGAGCTGCTTCCTCTGCTGTAAAAAAAAGAGAAAAAGTATATAATCCCTCTGATCACTGCTCCTCATCCTCACATGGAAACACCAGCAACAAGTACAATGCAACTCACACCAGTCCTTAATTTGTTCCCTTCCCCGCAGCCTTCGTGCTGCCTCGGCCAGGAAGCACTCGCTGGAGACTCACACGCTGCTGGGTGACTCGGAGGGCTTCGGGAACAGCCTTGAGGAAACTGCCAAGAATCTGAAGCAGCTCTTGTCCAAGGTGAGGTGTTAGTGACGGGGTGCAGGTCCCCCATAGTTCCCAGTGTGTTGATGTACGATGTTTTGCATATACAGGTAACTCTGGAATGTATTGTATTGTGAAGAGGTCATTGCGTAAATCCCAAACACTGTAGTAAATCCAACAAGAGGTAGGTTTGTATTGCCTCCTGTATCACTCTGACTCCTCTCCCTCTCGTGGTTCCTCCTCTGGCTGCCCTTCCCCTCATGGTAGCACAGCAGCGAGGGTGTTGTTGTTGTTGTTGTTGTTGAGTAGCGTGGGTACTGTATTGTTGTTCAAGTGGCGCGCGGGAAGAACTGAGCTCAGCTGTGTGACCGTGTGAGTCCAGTTGCGTGAGACATCTGGTGGACACTCCAGAAAATATCGCGTAGAAGTGAAAAAAAATGTGTAAAGTAAACATTTCTTTTGATTTTGGACCACGCGGTATTTAAAAAATGCATAGACCAAACTCGCGTCAATCTAGAGTTACCTGTATTAACTCTCATGACCTATGCAGTGATGGTGCTCCCCGCCAGGACTGGGATGAGGACGTCCCTGCCCACACCCTGCAGCGCGCCACTTGTTGAACACTGTCACAGGCGGGGGCTCAGACACTCAAGGCTTCAACAAGACAAATAGAAAAGAATATACACGGAAAGTTCTTGAGAGAGAGAGAGAGAGAGAGAGAGAGAGAGAGAGAGAGAGAGAGAGAGAGAGAGAGGGGAGTCGAGTTAGAGCAGTAAAGAAAGGGAGAAAGAGAGAGTTAAAGAGATAGAAATGAAGAGGAAGGGTATGGATCAACTTTCTCTCTCTCTGTCTGTTGAGGGGTGCAGGCTGAGGTGGAAAATGTTATTGCTAAGTTGAATGCATCTTGTAAATTAATATAACATAAATAGTAATGTTGAATCTCTCTCTCTCTCTCTCTCTCTCTCTCTCTCTCTCTCTCTCTCTCCCCCAAAGGTCAAGATCTTCTCCCTGTAGCGGTTGATGTACTCGGCGGCAATCTTCCCCCTGTCCGTGGCCACTGACATGGTGGAAGAGTGTGGCCTGGACTACCTCCCCAACACAGCCTGCTCGGTGAGTCCCTGGCATGTTAGTCCTGTATAGTTAACCCGGTAGCAGCGGGGATCATGATTCTTAATGGTAGCATATGAGAGGAAGGGACAGGTGTTGGGACTGTGTGGCAGAGCAGAGGGGAGGAAAGGACCCACGGAATTGAACACCCAGACTATACGAAATGGTTTGACTGTATACTAGAATTCTTACAGTAGCATCATTGACCCAGCGGCAGCAGCGGGGATCATGTTTCTTAACCCCTTCACTACGGCCGGGCCAAAACAGCACCCCGTTCCGTATCCAGGATCACCGCGCTCTGAATTTCAAATGTCGCTATTGAATATAACAAGTTTTCAGCCATAAACTCAACATAATCATCATGTATTATGTATGAAAACATGCAGAATTAAATGGTGCACACAGAGAAACATAAATGAATTGATAGTTTTGAGATGTTAGCATAAATATAGAGATAAAATAACTCGTATATTGGCTACAGTGAGCTAGGATGCAGTACGCGTGTCCTCGGATGTGGTATGGGGCACGCAAGGATGCAGTACACGCGTCCTTGCGTTGAAGGGGTTAAGGTCAATGAGAGGGGTCAGTCGGGTTCTAATGAGTGTTTCTTTAGGTTCACGGTACAGAAGAAGGGTCACACTACCACCAGGGTCATAGAACTACTCCTACGAAAGCCTTGTCAAATATGTGTTTCTAGGTTCACAGTACAGAAGAAGGGTCACACTACCACCAGGGTCATAAAACTACTCCTGGAAATGCCCACAACTCCTACGAAAGCCTTGTCAAATATGTGTTTCTAGGTTCACAGTACAGAAGAAGGGTCACACTACCACCAGGGTCATAGAACTACTCCTGGAAATGCCCACAACTCCTACGAAAGCTTTGTCAAATATGTGTTTCTAGGTTCACAGTACAGAGGAAGGGTCACACTACCACCAGGGTCATAAAACTACTCCTGGAAATGCCCACAACTCCTACGAAAGCTTTGTCAAATATGTGTTTCTAGGTTCACAGTACAGAAGAAGGGTCACACTACCACCAGGGTCATAGAACTACTCCTGGAAATGCCCACAACTCCTACGAAAGCTTTGTCAAATATGTGTTTCTAGGTTCACAGTACAGAAGAAGGGTCACACTACCACCAGGGTCATAGAACTACTCCTGGAAATGCCCACAACTCCTACGAAAGCTTTGTCAAATATGTGTTCTTGGGCAATGAAATGTCTTATAACATGACTCTCAGAGACTCATTGTGTCTTTACCGTGTAGCAGCAACGGGCCAAATTTGTTCCATGATATAAACCCCAAAAATAGATGATACATAACCTGATCACAAATGCTTTGATATATATTGTGACATGGTTTGTGTGAGGGTGATTTTTTCCCATTTTTCTCACTTGGAGGGACCATTAAGAAACATGATCCCTGCTGCTGCTGGGTTAAGGGATAAAAGGGACGTTGGTTAGGCTGTGAAGTAGTGTTGTGATACCCTTGCTTGGTGCCCACAGCCACACAACACCGCGCTGAAGGACACCTCTGCACCCTGTTGTGTGTGCGGCTTCATGTGTCAGAACCTGGACCTCAGGAAGCTGTGGAGCCTCAGAAGGGGAAGCACTAGGAGCTGTGGGTCTCTCCAGCCTGAGCCTTGAGGTAGTGACATTTCTCAAAGCACACGAGAAATTAGTTCAAAAGTAGTTTGTTCAGAAGCAAAGTAGTTTAGAAATTTGTCTAGATTTTTTTTAAGAGTTCAAAAGATTTTTTTTAGATGTTTGGAAGTTTGTTGAATGACTTTTCCATGTTGTGGTTCTTGGTAAAAGCAGACCAGATTTATCAGTACTTATTATTTGGGGACTTTTTACGGTTCACAGCAGAATTGCTTCCCCCTAAAAGTCATCTCAAAGCCTCCCTTGTTGAAGTGCAGAGATTTTATTCCTTCATATATACATACATGAATTGATGCATACAGTAAGGGTTGTATCATAAGACATTTCGGCTCCCAAGAACACCTATTTGACAAGGCTTTCGTGGGAGTTGTGGGCATTTCCAGGAGTAGTTCTATGACCCTGGTGGTGGTGTGACCCTTCCTCTGTACTGTGAACCTAGAAACACATATTTGACAAGGCTTTCGTAGGAGTTATGGGCATTTCCAGGACTAGTTTTATGACCCTGGTGGTAGTGTGACCCTTCTTCTGTACTGTGAACCTAGAAACACATATTTGACAAGGCTTTCGTAGGAGTTGTGGGCATTTCCAGTAGTAGTTTTATGACCCTGGTGGTAGTGTGACCCTTCTTTTGTACTGTGAACCTAGAAACACATATCTGACAAAGCTTTCGTAGGGGTTGTGGGCATTTCCAGGAGTAGTTTTATGACCCTGGTGGTAGTGTGACCCTTCTTCTGTACTGTGAACCTAGAAACACATATTTGACAAGGCTTTCGTAGGAGTTGTGGGCATTTCCAGGAGTAGTTTTATGACCCTGGTGGTAGTCTGACTCTTCTTCTGTACCATGAACCTCAAGAAACACTTGTTAGAACCGAGAGAGCCCGGGTTTGATTCCCGGGCAGAGTGGAAAAATTTGGGCGGCTTTTCCAATACCCTACGCCCCTGTCCACCCAGCAGTGTACCAGGTATTAATCGGGGGTTGTGTCCCGTCTCCTGGGGTCTGTTCCCTTCTCCTATAATTCCTTCCCCTTCTGTCTCTCTCCGGCATATGACCACAGATGTTGCACCGACTAGACCAAACTTTCCTCCATAAATGCACTAATACTAAACGACCTATTTCAGATCATTTTGGAGAACTACTCTTTCCCCGGGCACTGATTCTCACACGCCCAACGGAGGTGGTCCTGGAGGCCTGTGCATTGGTGTGGGTGGCGCTGATGCTGTTGATGTTATGGCCGACATTTCCTGGGAGCTGAAGTGCCCTAAGGTTTGTAATGAAGAGTTTTATCCCTGTAGTGACCAATGGATTAGGTGGCTCTGTATCTCTTCAAACCTGGCTGTTATGATTAGCACGGATTTGGCCTTTCTCTGCCTCTGTGGTGGATAGTGGAGTGTTTCCCATGTGGTATTGGTGTGCTGGATATCCCTTCACTGGTAGCCTGGTAACATACACTCCCAGGTCTTTCTCTGTGGTGGATAGTGGAGTGTTTCCCATGTGGTATTGGTGTGCTGGATATCCTTCACTGGTAGCCTGGTAACATACACTCCCAGGTCTTTCTCTGCCTCTGTGGTGGATAGTGGAGTGTTTCCCATGTGGTATTGGTGTGCTGGATATCCCTTCACTGGTAGCCTGGTAACATACACTCCCAGGTCTTTGTCTGCCTCTGTGGTGGATAGTGGAGTGTTTCCCATGTGGTATTGGTGTGCTGGATATCCCTTCACTGGTAGCCTGGTAACATACACTCCCAGGTCTTTCTCTGTGGTGGATAGTGGAGTGTTTCCCATGTGGTATTGGTGTGCTGGATATCCCTTCGCTGGTAGCCTGGTAACATACACCAGGTCTTTGTCTGCCTCTGTGGTGGATAGTGGAGTGTTTCCCATGTGGTATTGGTGTGCTGGATATCCCTTCACTGGTAGCCTGGTAACATACACTCCCAGGTCTTTCTCTGTGGTGGATAGTGGAGTGTTTCCCATGTGGTATTGGTGTGCTGGATATCCCTTCACTGGTAGCCTGGTAACATACACTCCCATGTCTTTCTCTGCCTCTGTGATGGATAGTGGAGTGTTTCCCATGTGGTATTGGTGTGCTGGATATCCCTTCACTGGTAGCCTGGTAACATACACTCCCAGGTCTTTCTCTGTGGTGGATAGTGGAGTGTTTCCCATGTGGTATTGGTGTGCTGGATATCCCTTTACTGGTAGCCTGGTAACATACACTCCCAGGTCTTTCTCTGTGGTGGATAGTGGAGTGTTTCCCATGTGGTATTGGTGTGCTGGATATCCCTTCATTGGTAGCCTGGTAACATACACTCCCAGGTCTTTCTCTGCCTCTGTGGTGGATAGTGGAGTGTTTCCCATGTGGTATTGGTGTGCTGGATATCCCTTCACTGGTAGCCTGGTAACATACACTCCCAGGTCTTTCTCTGCCTCTGTGGTGGATAGTGGAGTGTTTCCCATGTGGTATTGGTGTGCTGGATATCCCTTCACTGGTAGCCTGGTAACATATACTCCCAGGTCTTTCTCTGTGGTGGATAGTGGAGTGTTTCCCATGTGGTATTGGTGTGCTGGATATCCCTTCACTGGTAGCCTGGTAACATACACTCCCAGGTCTTTCTCTGCCTCTGGTGGATAGTGGAGTGTTTCCCATGTGGTATTGGTGTGCTGGATATCCCTTCACTGGTAGCCTGGTAACATACACTCCCAGGTCTTTCTCTGCCTCTGTGATGGATAGTGGAGTGTTTCCCATGTGGTATTGGTGTGCTGGATATCCCTTCACTGGTAGCCTGGTAACATATACTCCACAACTTTCTACTCATGCTCATCCCTATACTGTCCAAACCCCTTATGCAAGAGTTAACCAGCATCTTCACTCTTTCATCCCTCACGCTGGGAAACTCTGGAACAATCTTCCTTCATCTGTATTTCCTCCTGCCTACGACTTGAACTCTTTCAAGAGGAGGGTATCAGGACACCTCTCCTCCCGAAACTGACCTCTCATTTTGGACACTCCTTTAACCTCTGTTCGGGAGCAGTGAGTAGCGGGCTTTTCTTATTCTTTCCTTTGTGCCCTTGAGCTGTCTCCTTAGCTGTAAAAAAAAAAAATAAATAAATAAAATCAGTTATATACTTTTAAGACTTGCCCGGAGATGTGATCCCTATGGCTTTCCTTCCGTCTAAAGTCTCCATCAGCCTCAACAGTTCCCCTTTCTCAACCTTTACATAATTTAGCTTCTCTTCAGTATGGTTTTCGAGCCCCTGTCAAAGTCGGTCTCTTTCGTAAACACTTTATGAACATTTTTATTTTAATGTTTCTGTAATTTCTTCGTCCTTCTCGTAGAATACACTTTTTTCTTTAAGTGTTTCCGCTCCTGCATTTATTTCTAACTTCCTTTTCCTTCCCTTCCTTCCTTTCCTCTCCCTTCCTACCTTCCTTTTCTTTCCTTTCCTTTCCTTTCCCTCCTTCCTACCTTCCTTTCCCTTCCCTTCCTTTTCTTTCCTTTCCTTTCCCTCCCTTCCTTCTTTTCCCTTTCCCTTCCCTTCCCTTTCCTTCCCTTCAATAACCTTCCCCTTCCTTCCTTCCTTCCCTTCCTTTCCTTTCCCTCCCTTCCTTCCCTTCCCTTCCATTTATGAATTTGTAAAACATTTTTGGTTCTTCCTCACAACTAAAAACTATTCTTCTTTCAAATTTAGCTTCCTCTTCTCTCCTTATTTTCACATATTCATTTCTTTCTTTTTTATATTTGTCTCTGTTATTCTTATTTGGTCTTGTCTTTAAATTCAATATCAATCCTCCTCTTCATATCAGTCCAGTCTACCCCAGCGAAGAAACTCCCAAGTCCAATGTAATCTGCCTTTGCGGAATTTTCAATCCTTACTTTTCATCTGTGTGTGTGTGTGTGTGTGTGTGTGTGTGTGTGTGTGTGTGTGTGTGTGTGTGTGTGTTTCAATCTGACTGTGTGTGTGTTTATTTGCATTTTCTGAAGCTGTGTGTGTGTGTGTGTGTGTGTGTGTGTGTGTGTGTCCATCTGTATGAGTGTGTGTGTGTGTGTGTGTGTGTGTGTGTGTGTGTGTGTGTCCATCTGTATGAGTGTGTGTGTGTGTGTGTGTGTGTGTCCATCTGTATGAGTGTGTGTGCATGTGTGTGTGTGTGTGTGTGTGTGTGTGTGTGTTAAGAAGCTGTACAAACAGTATATTGATTCATTGGGTTTCCAACAGCGTGATGTAATAGACGTGTAAATACCAGCAGCCAAGTATTGGGGGAGCCAAGGCCCCGGGCGCGCGGTTTTTGGTCCGCCAAAATTGGACACCAGAATTTTGAATTGTAAGAAATGAGAGGTAAAGATTCTCCACTGGTAAATACATTTCTTCTCATAGAATTTCCTGTTTTACTCCAATCCATGTGTGTGTGTGTGTGTGTGTGTGTGTGTGTGTGTGTGTGTGTGTGTGTGTTACTCCCCTGTGCACTGAGGCAATGATCCACAGCCTAAAACAGTTAGGAAATGTGTTAAGGATGAAATAGGATGCTCAGAAACGGTAGTCTGAATTTTACGCTGAAAGATCCATCCTGCCGGGGGGGACTTGGAGTGGACGGGGCAGCTCGGGGCAGACTGTCAGGGGTGGAGGAAAGAATAGGAAGGGAAAGGAAGGAAGGGAAGGGAAGGAAAAGGAAGGGATAAGGAGGGAAGGGAAGGGAAAGAAAGGAAATGGAAGGGAAGGGAAGGGAAGGAAGGAAGGAAGGAAGGAAGGAGGGAAGGAAGGAAGGAAGGGAAAGGAAGGGAAGGGAAAGGAAAGAAAAGGAAGGGAAATAACAACAACAACAGGATGCTAATGAGTCTGTTTGTCCACAGCTCCGGAAAACGTTGAAAGGAAGAACCAAAGGAAGGAAGGAAGACCATCTCAGAAGACCCCAGAGTCAGCCCCTACAGTCCATCACAGTCCAAGAAATAGCTGAAGGAAGTCCCAAGTCCAAGCAACCTTCCTTTCTTTCTGATTCAAGTCGTCTTTACCTTCAGCGAGGGGGCAAAGCGACCATGGACCTCTCCCTTCCCTTCCTTTTCTTTCCCTTCCCTTCCTTTTCTTTCCCTTCCCTTCCTTCCTTCCTTTCCCTTCCCTTCCCTTCCTTCCTTCCCGTCCCTTCCATTTCCTTCCCTTCCCTTTCCTTCCCTTCCCTTCCCTTCCTTCCTTCCTTCCTTCCTTTCCCCTCCCTTCCCTTTCCTTCCCTTCCCTTCCTGTCCCTTTCCTTCCCTTCCTGTCCCTTTCCCTCCCTGTCATCAGCCACACTGTGTCTGCCATCCATGTCTTGCAGCAGGCCAGCCATTCTGACTTGATCTTCTTCCTTCCAAACAAGCAGTCACTCTCCTCCTCAGCACATGACCCAGAAGCTTCACTTGTCCTATGCTTTTCATCAAGTGCCTGGCTGTCTGCTGCTGCTCTTTGTCATAGAGTTAAGTTGTCATTATCTTAGTTAGTTAGTTAGTTAGAGGTCCAGATAATTGTTGTATGGGCAAGACTCCTGTCCCTCCCTCTCCTTCCCTCCCTTCCTCTCCCTCAAGTTCCCAGTCTGTGGAGGTCCAGATAATTGTTGTATGGGCAAGACTCCTGTCCCTCCCTCTCCTTCCCTCCCTTCCTCTCCCTCAAGTTCCCAGTCTGTGGAGGTCCAGATAATTGTTGTATGGGCAAGACTCCTTCCCTCCCTCTCCTTCACTCCCTTCCTCTCCCTCTCCCCCAAGTTCCCAGTCTGCAGAGGTCCAGATAATTGTTGTATGGGCAAGACTCCTGTCCCTCCCTCTCCCTTCCTTTCCAGTCTTTCTCTCTTGTTCCATTATTTATTTTCTCTCCCTCCCTCTTTCTTTGCTCTCTCCCTTCTTTCATCTCCTCTCCCTTCAGCCGCATTATCGTCTTCCTTCTAATCCATAGCATTTTCTCTCTCCCTTTTACATCTGCTTTATTTCCTTCTCTCTCTCTCTCTCTCTCTCTCTCTCTCTCTCTCTCTCTCTCTCTCTCTCTCTCTCTCTCTCTCTCTCTCTCCAAACCCATTGGAATAACAATAATAATAATAACACACACTACAAGTCCATCTTTATTTATCAACAGCACACACACACACACACACACACACACACACACACACAGGGGAGGTCATGTGGCTATCTATGGTGTGGGTTGGGTTGCTGTCTAAGAGGGCATGTGTCTGTAGGGTGACATCCTGTTGACCTTGTGACCTGAGACAGAGTGGGGGGGGGGTCCTTTTATGTGGCTGGGGGGTAGGTGTCTGTGGGGATTGTCAACATACTGTGGTAGGACATCCTGTAGGGTCCTGTGGGCTGTGGTGAGGTGAGGTGAGGTGATATATATATATATATATATATATATATATATATATATATATATATATATATATATATATATATATATATATATATATATATATATATATATATATATATACTTGAACATCTCCAGGACTTGTTCAGTCTCCCAGGTGCTCTCCTCTCCTGACACTGCCACATCAAGAGGAGGAAAGAGAGAGAGGAGGTACTCTCTGTGTGTATATATGTATGTCTGTGTATAAGGTTCCATAAGCTAGATCTTCCCCCGGCCTTCTATGGGGCTCAAATTATGCCCCCACAGAAGGGTTCGGGGAGGAGCCAGTCTGTGGAACCTGATTGGACGTTGTCTAAATATATATTAATAAAGTTTTTGAAATTAAGAAGAAATTGTGTGTTTTACTGTGTGTGTGTGTGTGTGTGTGTGTGTGAGAGAGAGAGAGAGAGAGAGAGAGAGAGAGAGAGAGAGATTACTTTTTCTTCTCCTTCTTCTGTTCCTCTTGTTATCTCTTCCTCCTCTTCTTCCTCCGAATCTGTGAATACAAATTTTTATTAATGGAATGAAATGGAAGAGAGAGATTTAAGGAAGGAGAGAAAAGGAAGGAAGGAAATGGGTATAAATTTGATGAACGGAGGAGGAAGAGTAAGTAGGAGAGAGAGAGAGAGAGAGAGAGAGAGAGAGAGAGAGAGAGAAACATACATTTAGAGAGAGTAGAACTGACAGCCTTACACACACACACACACACACACACACACACACACACACACACACACACATGCTCAAATAGACAGGTAAAGCACAAGACATTATTAATTAAGTAAGTTACCTAAGGAAAGAATTATATTGTTATAGTATGAGACAGATATTATTATAACGAGAGAGAGAGAGAGAGAGTCAGTCACAAATCTCTCTCTCTCTCTCTCTCTCTCTCTTATAGATAGATAGATATAATGTACTACAGCACAAAGCCCACCAGTATATACTCAACCCCTTGACTGCAGATTTCCTACAAGACAACATTTCCAAGCTACAGCAATGGATCAAAAAGTGTCTGCTACAATTCAATGAAGGAAAATCTAATGTCTTGCACCTTGGGAGGGGATACCCAGCACACCAATACCACATGGGAAACACTCCACTATCCACCACAGAGGCAGAGAAAGACCTGGGAGTGTATGTTACCAGGCTACCAGTGAAGGGATATCCAGCACACCAATACCACATGGGAAGCACTCCACTACCCACCACAGAGGCAGAGAAAGACCTGGGAGTGTATGTTACCAGGCTACCAGTGAAGGGATATCCAGCACACCAATACCACATGGGAAACACTCCACTATCCACCACAGAGGCAGAGAAAGACCTGGGAGTGTATGTTACCGGGCTACCAGTGAAGGGATATCCAGCACACCAATACCACATGGGAAACACTCCACTATCCACCACAGAGGCAGAGAAAGACCTGGGAGTGTATGTTACCAGGCTACCAGTGAAGGGATATCCAGCACACCAATACCACATGGGAAACACTCCACTATCCACAACAGAGAAAGACCTGGGAGTGTATGTTACCAGGCTACCAATGAAGGGATATCCAGCACACCAATACCACATGGGAAACACTCCACTATCCACCACAGAGGCAGAGAAAGACCTGGGAGTGTATGTTACCAGGCTACCAATGAAGGGATATCCAACACACCAATACCACATGGGAAACACTCCACTATCCACCACAGAGGCAGAGAAAGACCTGGGAGTGTATGTTACCAGGCTACCAGTGAAGGATATCCATCACACAAATACCACATGGGAAACACTCCACTACCCACCACAGAGGCAGAGAAAGACCTGGGAGTGTATGTTACCAGGCTACCAGTGAAGGGATATCCAGCACACCAATACCACATGGGAAACACTCCACTATCCACCACAGAGGCAGAGAAAGACCTGGGAGTGTATGTTACCGGGCTACCAGTGAAGGGATATCCAGCACACCAATACCACATGGGAAACACTCCACTATCCACCACAGAGGCAGAGAAAGACCTGGGAGTGTATGTTACCAGGCTACCAGTGAAGGGATATCCAGCACACCAATACCACATGGGAAACACTCCACTATCCACAACAGAGAAAGACCTGGGAGTGTATGTTACCAGGCTACCAGTGAAGGGATATCCAGCACACCAATACCACATGGGAAACACTCCACTATCCACAACAGAGAAAGACCTGGGAGTGTATGTTACCAGGCTACCAATGAAGGGATATCCAGCACACCAATACCACATGGGAAACACTCCACTATCCACCACAGAGGCAGAGAAAGACCTGGGAGTGTATGTTACCAGGCTACCAATGAAGGGATATCCAACACACCAATACCACATGGGAAACACTCCACTATCCACCACAGAGGCAGAGAAAGACCTGGGAGTGTATGTTACCAGGCTACCAGTGAAGGGATATCCAGCACACCAATACCACATGGGAAACACTCCACTACCCACCACAGAGGCAGAGAAAGACCTGGGAGTGTATGTTACCAGGCTACCAGTGAAGGGATATCCAGCACACCAATACCACATGGGAAACACTCCACTATCCACCACAGAGGCAGAGAAAGACCTGGGAGTGTATGTTACCGGGCTACCAGTGAAGGGATATCCAGCACACCAATACCACATGGGAAACACTCCACTATCCACCACAGAGGCAGAGAAAGACCTGGGAGTGTATGTTACCAGGCTACCAGTGAAGGGATATCCAGCACACCAATACCACATGGGAAACACTCCACTATCCACAACAGAGAAAGACCTGGGAGTGTATGTTACCAGGCTACCAATGAAGGGATATCCAGCACACCAATACCACATGGGAAACACTCCACTATCCACCACAGAGGCAGAGAAAGACCTGGGAGTGTATGTTACCAGGCTACCAATGAAGGGATATCCAACACACCAATACCACATGGGAAACACTCCACTATCCACCACAGAGGCAGAGAAAGACCTGGGAGTGTATGTTACCAGGCTACCAGTGAAGGGATATCCAGCACACCAATACCACATGTGAAACACTCCACTATCCACCACAGAGGCAGAGAAAGACCTGGGAGTGTATGTTACCAGGCTACCAGTGAAGGGATATCCAGCACACCAATACCACATGGGAAACACTCCACTATCCATCACAGAGGCTGAGAAAGACCTGGGAGTGTATGTTACCAGGCTACCAGTGAAGGGATATCCAGCACACCAATACCACATGGGAAACACTCACTATCCACCACAGAGGCAGAGAAAGACCTGGGAGTGTATGTTACCAGGCTACCAGTGAAGGGATATCCAGCACACCAATACCACATGGGAAACACTCCACTATCCACCACAGAGGCAGAGAAAGACCTGGGAGTGTATGTTACCAGGCTACCAGTGAAGGGATATCCAGCACACCAATACCACATGGGAAACACTCCACTATCCACCACAGAGGCAGAGAAAGACCTGGGAGTGTATGTTACCAGGCTACCAGTGAAGGGATATCCAGCACACCAATACCACATGGGAAACACTCCACTATCCACCACAGAGGCAGAGAAAGACCTGGGAGTGTATGTTACCAGGCTACCAGTGAAGGGATATCCAGCACACCAATACCACATGGGAAACACTCCACTATCCACCACAGAGGCAGAGAAAGACCTGGGAGTGTATGTTACCAGGCTACCAGTGAAGGGATATCCAGCACACCAATACCACATGGGAAACACTCCACTATCCACCACAGAGAAAGACCTGGGAGTGTATGTTACCAGGCTACCAGTGAAGGGATATCCAGCACACCAATACCACATGGGAAACACTCCACTATCCACCACAGAGGCAGAGAAAGGCCAAATCCGTGCTAATCATAACAGCCAGGTTTGAAGAGATACAGAGCCACCTAATCCATTGGTCACTACAGGGATAAAACTCTTCATTACAAACCTTAGGGCACTTCAGCTCCCAGGAAATGTCGGCCATAACATCAACAGCATCAGCGCCACCCACACCAATGCACAGGCCTCCAGGACCACCTCCGTTGGGCGTGTGAGAATCAGTGCCCGGGGAAAGAGTAGTTCTCCAAAATGATCTGAAATAGGTCGTTTAGTATTAGTGCATTTATGGAGGAAAGTTTGGTCTAGTCGGTGCAACATCTGTGGTCATATGCCGGAGGGAGGCAGAAGGGGAAGGAATTATAGGAGGAGGGAACAGACCCCAGGAGACGGGACACAACCCCCGATTAATACCTGGTACACTGCTGGGTGGACAGGGGCGTAGGGTATTGGAAAAGCCGCCCAAATTTTTCCACTCCGCCCGGGAATCAAACCCGGGCTCTCTCGGTTCTAACAAGTGTTTCTTGAGGTTCATGGTACAGAAGAAGGGTCACACTACCACCAGGGTCATAGAACTACTCCAGGAAATGCCCACAACTCCCCCGAAAGCTGTGTCAAATATGTGTTTCTAGGTTCACAGTACAGAAGAAGGGTCACACCACCACCAGGGTCATAGAACTACTCCTGGAAATGCCCATAACTCCTACGAAAGCCTTGTCAAATATGTGTTTCTAGGTTCACAGTACAGAAGAAGGGTCAGACTACCACCAGGGTCATAGAACTACTCTTGGAAATGCCCACAACTCCCACGAAAGCCTTGTCAAATATGTGTTTCTAGGTTCACAGTACAGAAGAAGGGTCACACCAGCACCAGGGTCATAGAACTACTCCTGGAAATGCCCACAACTCCCACGAAAGCTTTGTCAAATATGCGTTTCTAGGTTCACAGTACAGAAGAAGGGTCACACCACCACCAGGGTCATAGAACTAGTCCTGGAAATGCCCACAACTCCCACGAAAGCCTTGTCAAATAGGTGTTCTTGGGCGCCGAAATGTCTTATGATACAACTCTTACTGTATGCATCAATTCATGTATGTATATGTTACAGTAAGATTGTGAAACTAGGTATATCGTGAAATCCCTAGAACTTTCAGAGAATTCGTGAAATTACTGTTTCATTTCGGGACTTCATGAAATTACTGAAATATTTATGGATTTCATGTATTTACTGGTTTCACTGCAAACCCCCGTCACCTCAAAGCATCGTCATGAGTAAACAAAATGTACAGCCATGGCCGATAGTCCTTGACCAGGTGGTGGGGAATAACTGTACAGGGCGCTCCAACCAGTTGATCTTTCAAACCACTCTCAACTTACAGATGGAATGCTCGGAACTTCAGTGGTTCCAAAACTTGCTTCTAGAATTGGAACTTCAGTGGTTGGAAAACTTGCTTCTAGAATTGGAACTTCAGTGGTTCCAAAACTTGCTTCTAGAATTGGAACTTCAGTGATTGGAAAACTTGCTTCTAGAATTGGAACTTCAGTGGTTCCAAAACTTGCTTCTAGAATCGGAACTTCAGTGATTGGAAAACTTGCTTCTAGAATTGGAACTTCAGTGATTGGAAAACTTGCTTCTAGAATTGGAACTTCAGTGATTGGAAAACTTGCTTCTAGAATTGGAACTTCAGTGGTTCCAAAACTTGCTTCTAGAATTGGAACTTCAGTGGTTCCAAAACTTGCTTCTAGAATCAGAACTTCAGTGGTTGGAAAACTTGCTTCTAGAATTGGAACTTCAGTGGTTCCAAAACTTGCTTCTAGAATTGGAACTTCAGTGGTTCCAAAACTTGCTTCTAGAATCAGAACTTCAGTGGTTGGAAAACTTGCTTCTAGAATTGGAACTTCAGTGGTTCCAAAACTTGCTTCTAGCATTGGAACTTCAGTGGTTGGAAAACTTGCTTCTAGAATTGGAACTTCAGTGGTTCCAAAACTTGCTTCTAGAATTGGAACTTCAATGGTTCCAAAACTTGCTTCTAGAATTGGAACTTCAATGGTTCCAAAACTTGCTTCTAGAATTGGAACTTCAATGGTTCCAAAACTTGCTTCTAGAATTGGAACTTCAGTGGTTCCAAAACTTGCTTCTAGAATTGGAACTTCAGTGGTTCCAAAACTTGCTTCTAGAATTGGAACTTCAGTGGTTCCAAAACTTGCTTCTAGAATTGGAACTTCAGTGGTTCCAAAACTTGCTTCTAGAATTGGAACTTCAGTGGTTCCAAAACTTGCTTCTAGAATTGGAACTTCAGTGGTTCCAAAACTTGCTTCTAGAATTGGAACTTCAGTGGTTCCAAAACTTGCTTCTAGAATCAGAACTTCAGTGGTTGGAAAACTTGCTTCTAGAATTGGAACTTCAGTGGTTCCAAAACTTGCTTCTAGAATTGGAACTTCAGTGATTGGAAAACTTGCTTCTGGACCTGTCAGTGTAAATAATGATGCGCTGCCCAGTGAACAGGTGTGCGTGTGCTGCTGTGTGGTTGAGGGTTACAATTACTATTAAAGGCCAGTGTTAGCTGTAAGTGATTGTGTTTGCCTTAACCCAAAGTTTGACTGCAAGTTTGGCATAACACATATTAACACAATTAACCTAACAAGGCTACTTTTGATCATCACTTGAACTTTACACAGTTTGTTACTTGAACTTTACACAGTTTGTTTATTCAGTTTGTTTGTTTGTTTCAGATTGCTTTTGAAACACAGCCACAGCTAAACACAGGGACGGTAGAGCATGCTGAGTCAGTCTATTCTAAAATAACATGAATGTTATACTAATACATTCTACTTGATTTTATACATGATTTTTATGATATGATGATTTATGAATAAAATTTCAAAATAAATCTTTTGTTGTTCTATGTATTTACAATCATCAGGGATTTCATGAAATAACTGGAGTATCATTTCAGTAAATACATCAAATCCCTATAATATTTTAGTAGTTTCATGAAGCATTTACTATCATCAGGGATTTCATGAAATAACTGTAGCATCATTTCAGTAAACACATCAAATCCCTATAATATTTTAGTAGTTTCATGAAGCATTTACTATCATCAGGGATTTCATGAAATAACTGTAGCATCATTTCAGTAAATACATCAAATCCCTATAATATTTTAGTAGTTTCATGAAGCATTTACTATCATCAGGGATTTCATGAAATAACTGTAGCATCATTTCAGTAAATACATCAAATCCCTAGATATTTCAGTAATTTCATGAAGTCCCTAAGTGAAACCGTAATTTCACGAAGTCCCTGAAAGTTTTAGGGATTTCACGAATTCCCTAGTTTGACAATCTTACTGCAACATATATATAGCTCTGGGGTGCAGCATGAGCCAGTAACAATGGCGCCACTATAAACATTAACCTGCGCCATGCCGGGCTGGGGCCAGCCATCAGACCCATATCAATTACCCTACCGGCGCCACAGCCCACATGTAAAAAAATATATATATATGAAAAAATTACATATATTAAATCCAAAAAAACATTAAAGGTGTTTTTTTCCCATCCTGAGGGCAGTGCATTCCCTCATCCGCCCTACAACTCCACCCCGGGGGTCATACTGGGCAGGCTCCATCCAGGCCCCCTTGCCGTCCTAAATACTTCATAGCTCACGCCACAAACTTCGTGGGCATCCCCTTTGCTTTAAGAGACTTTTGCTTCTCACATCAACTATTTCTAAAGGTCAAAGATGGGGTCAGTCAGGTTCTAATGAGTGTTTCTTCAGGTTCACGGTACAGAAGTAGGGTCACACTACCACCAGGGTCATGTAACTACTTTTGGAAATGCCCACAACTCCTACAAAAGCCTTGTCAAATATGTGTTTCTTCATGTTCATGGTACAGAAGAAGGGTCACACTACCACCAGGGTCATAAAACTACCCCTGGAAATGCCCACAACTCCTACGAAAGCCTTGTCAAATATGTGTTTCTTCAGGTTCATGGTACAGAAGAAGGGTCAGACTACCACCAGGGTCATGTAACTACTTTTGGAAATGCCCACAACTCCTACGAAAGCCTTGTCAAATATGTGTTTCTAGGTTCACGGTACAGAGGAAGGGTCACACTACCACCAGGGTCATAAAACTACCCCTGGAAATGCCCACAACTCCTACGAAAGCCTTGTCAAATATGTGTTTCTAGGTTCACGGTACAGAAGAAGGGTCACACTACCACCAGGGTCATAAAACTACCCCTGGAAATGCCCACAACTCCTACGAAAGCCTTGTCAAATATGTGTTTCTAGGTTCACGGTACAGAGGAAGGGTCACACTACCACCAGGGTCATAAAACTACCCCTGGAAATGCCCACAACTCCTACGAAAGCCTTGTCAAATATGTGTTTCTAGGTTCACGGTACAGAGGAAGGGTCACACTACCACCAGGGTCATAAAACTACCCCTGGCAATGCCCACAACTCCTACGAAAGCCTTGTCAAATATGTGTTTCTAGGTTCACGGTACAGAGGAAGGGTCACACTACCACCAGGGTCATAAAACTACCTCTGGAAATGCCCACAACTCCTACGAAAGCCTTGTCAAATATGTGTTTCTAGGTTCACGGTACAGAAGAAGGGTCAGACTACCACCAGGGTCATATAACTACCTCTGGAAATGCCCACAACTCCTACGAAAGCCTTGTCAAATATGTGTTCTTGGGCACCGAAATGTCTTACAATGTGACCCATAGTGTCCGTGTTGCACAGTCATGGATTAAGACAAGGAGCTCAAACAACTTGAAGACCCGCATCTCCGTCCATCTACACAGGTACTGGCAACACGTAATACTCGTGTTGAGCGAGCCCAAAGCACCGTGGGGCAAGCTAATCCACTAAGACTTCTTGACGAGATCCACGACTGTTCTGAACACGCTGCCAAGGTATGGGAAAAGTAGCGAAAGGGACGACTTTTAATGGGAAAAGAGTGAAGCTCCAGGAGTCTTGGTAACAATCAGCCTTTTGTCAATGTATTCAATGTCACAGAAATGTCTTCCTCAACAACACCATTTTTCAGGCACTAATTAGACGCAACTGGTGAGATCCTACTGTTCCTGCATAGTCAGTCCTGGGAGGCTGCGAGACCATTGTAACAACTGTTCTGTGCCCTAAGTTATTAAGTGTGACGGACCCCTAAGCTCACCCTCCCCTTTTAAGCGGACTCTTACAAATGGCAGTGGAAAACATATATATATCTTTCATTCCCTTGTTTCAGGAATGATGATTGTAGTGGTAATAGTAGTAGTAGTAGTAGTAGTAGTCATAACCACAAAGGATAGTCCGAGGGGTAACGACAGACTATCTATTGCAAAATCTAGCTGGCATATATGGAATACTGCCCAGTGTACGAGCAAAATGGATGTTGAAAATTAAAGAAAACAATACTATAAGCAAACTAACAGGGGTATAGAACTGTTCAACCCTTAGCTCTACGTCAAACACCACATCAACTAACCTTGCCGGGGGCGAAACTCTCAAGTCCCAGAAGTGAAATCTTGTCATTGGGATTGATTTTGTCGTAGTCGCTTGGGCTGGCGAAGGTTAGGGGTAGCATGCCCTGCTTCTTCAGATTTGTCTCGTGGATGCGAGCGAAGGACTTCACAATGATGGCTCGGCCGCCCAGATGACGGGGCTCCAAGGCGGCGTGCTCCCTAGAACTGCCCTCTCCTGTAAATGTTATTCTCGTTAATATGGACGTTGCAGCTACAGTGGTCATATGGTGCCGTGCTGAAGGAGAATTATAGGAGAAGGGAACAGTTGGAAAGTTTGGTTTAGTGGGCGCAACATCTGTGGTCATATGCCGGAGAGAGACAGAAGGGGAAGGAATTATAGGAGAAGGGAACACTTGGAAAGTTTGGTTTAGTGGGCGCAACATCTGTGGTCATATGCCGGAGAGAGACAGAAGGGGAAGGAATTATAGGAGAAGGGAACACTTGGAAAGTTTGGTTTAGTGGGCGCAACATCTGTGGTCATATGCCGGAGAGAGGCAGAAGGGGAAGGAATTATAGGAGAAGGGAACACTTGGAAAGTTTGGTTTAGTCGGCGCAACATCTGTGGTCATATGCTGGAGAGAGACAGGAGGGGAAGGAATTATAGGAGAAGGGAACAGTTGGAAAGTTTGGTTTAGTGGGTGCAACATCTGTGGTCATATGCTGGAGAGAGACAGGAGGGGAAGGAATTATAGGAGACGGGAACACTTGGAAAGTTTGGTTTAGTGGGTGCAACATCTGTGGTCATATGCTGGAGAGAGACAGAAGGGGAAGGAATTATAGGAGAAGGGAACAGTTGGAAAGTTTGGTTTAGTGGGCGCAACATCTGTGGTCATATGACGGAGAGAGACAGAAGGGGAAGGAATTATAGGAGAAGGGAACAGTTGGAAAGTTTGGTTTATTGGGCGCAACATCTGTGGTCATATGCCAGAGAGAGACAGAAGGGAAGGAATTATAGGAGAAGGGAACAGTTGGAAAGTTTGGTTTAGTGGGCGCAACATCTGTGGTCATATGCCAGAGAGAGACAGAAGGGGAAGGAATTATAGGAGAAGGGAACAGTTGGAAAGTTTGGTTTAGTGGGCGCAACATCTGTGGTCATATGCCAGAGAGAGACAGAAGGGGAAGGAATTATAGGAGAAGGGAACAGTTGGAAAGTTTGGTTTAGTGGGCGCAACATCTGTGGTCATATGCCAGAGAGAGACAGAAGGGGAAGGAATTATAGGAGAAGGGAACAGTTGGAAAGTTTGGTTTAGTCGGCGCAACATCTGTGGTCATATGCCGGAGAGAGAGACAGGAGGGGAAGGAATTATAGGAGAAGGGAACAGTTGGAAAGTTTGGTTTAGTCGGCGCAACATCTGTGGTCATATGCCAGAGAGAGACAGAAGGGGAAGGAATTATAGGAGAAGGGAACAGTTGGAAAGTTTGGTTTAGTCGGCGCAACATCTGTGGTCATATGCCGGAGAGAGACAGAAGGGGAAGGAATTACAGGAGAAGGGAACAGACCCCAGGAGACGGGACACAACCCCGCCCGGGAATCGAACCCAGGCTCTCTCGGTAGTGAGCCTGTTGCTAACCACTGCACCACGAAGCCCCTGAGAAAAATGTGAACCGAAATAGGAAGGGTTTAGATACCAGGAATGAGAAGGAGTGCAAATGTTATACTTATGAGAAAATGAGGAATGCAAGAGATCATTGATGGGTAGCTAGGAGAGAGCTCAAGATTAGTACGCAAAGCTCACATTACGAGAATTATGGTGGATGTGACAATGGGCGGATATATGAGGAAGCAAGTTATAGGAGTGAGTTGTGTGATATGATAGAACTTGTCCCTGAATGTTACAGAGAGATTGTGATAGGCCATTGAACAGGTTGTGTGACATGACAGAACAGGTCTCTAAGTGTTACGCTGGGACTGTGATGGGTCATTGAACAGAAGGATGGGGCAAGTTGAGGAAGGGAAGATGCTCAAGAGACATAAAGAAATATAGCTTCCCACAAAGAAATATAGAGGTTTCGAACACATTAAGCGAAGAAATAGTATCGGCGTAGAGTGTGCAAGGCTTCAAGGAAAAGTTGGATCATTATAGATACGGAGATGGGACCAGACCAGCGTAAGCCCAGGCCTGTAAAACTACAACTAGGTAAATCCTTGCCTCATAAGTGATGTGATGGGAGGTGTGGACTGCTTAGAATGAACGATGATGGAAGGAGGTTGATAGATACATCCAATGGGGTGGGTTTGTGAGTGTGGGGAGATATGAAAAACTGTGTCCCTGTGTGTGTGTGTGTGTGTGTGTGTGTGTTCGAACCCTGGTCCTTCTGGTTGTGAGGCAGAGGCTCTATCCACTGAGCTACCGGGCTGTGTGTGTGTGTGTGTGTGTGTGTGTGTGTGTGTGTGTGTGTGTATTCGAACCCTGGTCCTTCTGGTTGTGAGGCAGATGCTCTATCCACTGAGCTACCGGGCTGTGTGTGTGTGTGTGTGTGTGTATATGTGTGTTTACCTAGTTGTGATATACAGTAAAGGAGTTAAGGTCTTAATTAAAGTGAGGGTTTACTGCCCTTTGGTATGATAAAACAGTAAACTTGCAGAAAATACACAACTAAACCCAAAATAAATGCTTAAAAATGACTCACCGTAGTTATCGTCCCCAATAACACACCAGCTGATCCCACTGGCCTTGTAAGCTCGAGCTGTCGCAGGTACGGGACCCCATTCACCTGTGCTCTTGTTCTGGACATTGTTCATATCATCGTTCTCACTGTTGATAGCTGTCAGGAACATGTTATTGGATATGTTGTCAAGATGGCCGCGGAATTTGAGCCAGGGACCTGCAGCAGAGATATGGTCCGTCGTGTACTTCCCTTTCACCTGTGAGAGGAGAGCTTGGTCGTAACTACGGCTGGAAAGTTTGGTTTAGTGGGCGCAACATCTGTGGTCATATGCCGGAGAGAGACAGAAGGGGAAGGAATTATAGGAGAAGGGAACAGTTGGAAAGTTTGGTTTAGTCGGCGCAACATCTGTGGTCATATGCCGGAGAGAGACAGAAGGGGAAGGAATTATAGGAGAAGGGAACAGTTGGAAAGTTTGGTTTAGTCGGCGCAACATCTGTGGTCATATGCCGGAGAGAGACAGAAGGGGAAGGAATTATAGGAGAAGGGAACAGTTGGAAAGTTTGGTTTAGTCGGCGCAACATCTGTGGTCATATGCCGGAGAGAGACAGAAGGGAAGGAATTATAGGAGAAGGAACAGTTGGAAAGTTTGGTTTAGTCGGCGCAACATCTGAGGTCATATGCACGAGAGAGACAGAAGGGGAAGGAATTATAGGAGAAGGGAACAGTTGGAAAGTTTGGTTTAGTCGGCGCAACATCTGTGGTCATAGGCCGGAGAGAGACAGGAGGGGAAGGAATTATAGGAGAAGGGAACAGTTGGAAAGTTTGGTTTAGTCGACGCAACATTAGTGGTCATATGCCAGAGAGAGACAGAAGGGGGAGGAATTATAGGAGAAGGGAACAGTTGGAAAGTTTGGTTTAGTCGGCGCAACATCTGTGGTCATAGGCCGGAGAGAGACAGGAGGGGAAGGAATTATAGGAGAAGGGAACAGTTGGAAAGTTTGGTTTAGTCGACGCAACATCTGTGGTCATAGGCTGGAGAGAGACAGAAGGGGGAAGGAATTATAGGAGAAGGGAAACAGAAGAGGGAAGGAATTATAGGAGAAGGGAACAGTTGGAAAGTTTGGTTTAGTCGGCGCAACATCTGTGGTCATATGCCGGAGAGAGACAGGAGGGGAAGGAATTATAGGAGAAGGGAACAGTTGGAAAGTTTGGTTTAGTCGGCGCAACATCTGTGGTCATATGCCGGAGAGAGACAGAAGGGGAAGGAATTATAGGAGAAGGGAACAGTTGGAAAGTTTGGTTTAGTCGGCGCAACATCTGTGGTCATATGCCGGAGAGAGACAGGAGGGGAAGGAATTATAGGAGAAGGGAACAGACCCCAGGAGACGGGACACAACCCCCGATTAATACCTGGTACACTGCTGGGTGGACAGGGGCAACGTAGGGTATCGGAAAACCCGCTCAAACTTTTCCACTCCGCCCGGGAATCGAACCCGGGCTCTCTCGGTTGTGAGGCGAGTGTGCTAACCACTGCACCACGAAGCCCCCCCCATCCCATCCTGACACACCATATCTTATATAATAATTCATTTCCACTGTGTGTATTCTCAATTGCTGTGTTGCATTGTACTGTTTCCTTTCCTGTGTGCCCTTGAGCTGTCTCCTTTGCTGTAAAAAAAAAAAGAGAGAATGCTTCCTCACCTGTGCTTGAATAAGATGGTCACAGTGGATGGTTGATGGTACGGTGACCCTGGGAAGTCCAGAGCTAATGAACGCGGTCTGGGTGGAGCTTGAGGTAGTGGGACTCACCTCGGACGATTTCTTGGTTGGAAGGATCGGACAGATGAGAGTACGGCACTTTTTCCGAGAGGGTGAGAGGGCGGTTCAGCCTGGAAGGGAAAGAAACAGCCTTAGAAAGATCGGTTAACTCCTTGGCTGTGGATTTCCTACAAGAAGACATCACCAAGCTACAGGAGTGGAGCAAAAAGTGTCTGCTACAATTCAATGAAGAAAAATGTAGTCCTGTACCTTGGGAGGGGATATCCAGCACACCAATACCACATGGGAAACACTCTTGCATAAGGGGTTTGGACAGTATAGGGATGAAAGAGTGAAGATGCTGGTTAACTCTTGCATAAGGGGTTTGGACAGTATAGGGATGAAAGAGTGAAGATGCTGGTTAACTCTTGCATAAGGGGTTTGGACAGTATAGGGATGAAAGAGTGATGATGCTGGTTAACTCTTGCATAAGGGGTTTGGACAGTATAGGGATGAAAGAGTGAAGATGCTGGTTAACTCTTGCATAAGGGGTTTGGACAGTATAGGGATGAAAGAGTGAAGATGCTGGTTAACTCTTGCATCAAGGGTTTGGACAGTATAGGGATGAAAGAGTGAAGATGCTGGTTAACTCTTGCATAAGGGGTTTGGACAGTATAGGGATGAAAGAGTGAAGATGCTGGTTAAGTCTTGCATAAGGGGTTTGGACAGTATAGGGATGAAAGAGTGAAGATGCTGGTTAACTCTTGCATAAGGGGTTTGGACAGTATAGGGATGAAAGAGTGAAGATGCTGGTTAAGTCTTGCATAAGGGGTTTGGACAGTATAGGGATGAAAGAGTGAAGATGCTGGTTAACTCTTGCATAAGGGGTTTGGACAGTATAGGGATGAAAGAGTGATGATGCTGGTTAACTCTTGCATAAGGGGTTTGGACAGTATAGGGATGAAAGAGTGAAGATGCTGGTTAACTCTTGCATAAGGGGTTTGGACAGTATAGGGATGAAAGAGTGAAGATGCTGGTTAACTCTTGCATAAGGGGTTTGGACAGTATAGGGATGAAAGAGTGAAGATGCTGGTTAACTCTTGCATAAGGGGTTTGGACAGTATAGGGATGAAAGAGTGAAGATGCTGGTTAAGTCTTGCATAAGGGGTTTGGACAGTATAGGGATGAAAGAGTGAAGATGCTGGTTAACTCTTGCATAAGGGGTTTGGACAGTATAGGGATGAAAGAGTGAAGATGCTGGTTAACTCTTGCATAAGGGGTTTGGACAGTATAGGGATGAAAGAGTGAAGATGCTGGTTAACTCTTGCATAAGGGGTTTGGACAGTATAGGGATGAAAGAGTGAAGATGCTGGTTAACTCTTGCATAAGGGGTTTGGACAGTATAGGGATGAAAGAGTGAAGATGCTGGTTAAGTCTTGCATAAGGGGTTTGGACAGTATAGGGATGAAAGAGTGAAGATGCTGGTTAACTCTTGCATAAGGGGTTTGGACAGTACAGGGATGAAAGAGTGAAGATGCTGGTGAACTCTTGCATAAGGGGTTTGGACAGTATAGGGATGAAAGAGTGAAGATGCTGGTTAACTCTTGCATAAGGGGTTTGGACAGTATAGGGATGAAAGAGTGAAGATGCTGGTTAACTCTTGCATAAGGGGTTTGGACAGTATAGGGATGAAAGAGTGAAGATGCTGGATGACTCTTGCATAAGGGGTTTGGACGGTATAGGAATGAAGATGCTCGTTGAGTCTTGCATAAGGAGTTTGGACAGTATAGGAATGAAAGAGTGAAGATGCTGGTTAACTCTTGCATAAGGGGTTTGGACAGTATAGGGATGAAAGAGTGAAGATGCTGGTTAACTCTTCCATAAGGGGTTTGGACAGTATAGGGATGAAAGAGTGAAGATGCTGGTTAACTCTTGCATAAGGGGTTTGGACAGTATAGGGATGAAAGAGTGAAGATGCTGGTTAACTCTTGCATAAGGGGTTTGGACAGTATAGGGATGAAAGAGTGAAGATGCTGGTTAATTCTTGCATAAGGGGTTTGGACAGTATAGGGATGAAAGAGTGAAGATGCTGGTTAACTCTTGCATAAGGGGTTTGGACAGTATAGGGATGAAAGAGTGAAGATGCTGGTTAACTCTTGCATAAGGGGTTTGGACAGTATAGGGATGAAAGAGTGAAGATGCTGGTTAACTCTTGCATAAGGGGTTTGGACAGTATAGGGATGAAAGAGTGAAGATGCTGGTTAACTCTTGCATAAAGGGTTTGGACAGTATAGGGATGAAAGAGTGAAGATGCTGGTTAACTCTTGCATAAGGGGTTTGGACAGTATAGGGATGAAAGAGTGAAGATGCTGGTTAACTCTTGCATAAGGTGTTTGGACAGTATAGGGATGAGCATGAGTAGAAAGTCGTGTGCAGCGGGGCCGCGGGAGGGGGGGAGGCAAGCAGTTAGTAAGTTCAGAAGAGCAGTCAGCGTGAAAATATCGATAGAAGATAGAAAGAGAGGCAACATGGCAGCGGAATTTTGAAAAAAGTAGAAAGTTTGGTTTAGTGGGCGCAACATCTGTGGTCATATGCCGGAGAGACAGAAGGGGAAGGAATTATAGGAGAAGGGAACAGACCCCAGGAGACGGGACACAACCCCCGATTAATACCTGGTACACTGCTGGGTGGACAGGGGCGTAGGGTATCGGAAAAGCCACCCAAATTTTTCCACTCCGCCCGGGAATCGAACACGGGCTCTCTCGGTTGTGAGCCGAGTGTGCTAACCACTGCACCACGAAGCCCCTCGATATTTAAGAGGTACAAGACTATTAGTAAGAGGAAGAGAGGAGGATTTGATGTATTCTTAAAAATTACATATTTATGAACAAACATTTCACATTGGGTCAGCTTCAAAGCCTTTCACACACCTTTGTTGGACGATATCTAAGTTGGCCTGCAGCTTGGGGTAGGGCATCTCCGAGCCAGGGTCCAGGTGGGACATGGCCACCTTCTAGACCGCAGAGATCAGCGGGGAGACGTGGAAGCATTGTGCCTGGACCTGGCCACGGACAACACTCCCAACACTCTGTGGGAGAGGACGAACATGTCAGCATACAGCATATTGGAACATAGAGATTATTAACCCAGTAGCAGCGGGGATCATGTTTCTTAATGGTTCCTCTACGCAAGAAAAATGAGGAAAAATCATCACTCACACAAACCATTTCATAATATATATCAAAGCATTTGTGATCAGATTATGTATCATCTATTTTGGGGGGTTTATATCATGGCACAAATTTGGCCCGTCGCTGCTACACGGTAGAGACACAAATTTGGCCCGTCGCTGCTACATGGTAAAGCCACAAATTTAGCCCGTCGCTGCTACATGGTAAAGCCACAAATTTAGCCCGTCGCTGCTACACGGTAAAGCCACAAATTTAGCCCGTCGCTGCTACATGGTAAAGCCACAAATCTGACCCGTCGCTGCTAGCGGGTTAAAGCACAAAAAGTGACACTGTAGTGCTGAAAACATGACACAAGCGCACGGATGCTATTTCTATGAGTTTACAACGCGGACTGAGACTAGAACCAAGAATTACCCGAGACCAAGTAAGAACTGACCCAAAATCTTGCAAAATTCTTACGTTTCTTGTTCTGGTGTGTCAGATTTTAAAGAATTCCCCCCAATTCTTGGGCTGGGTGCAGCCACTGTTCTGCTGGCCCACCTCCATAGGCCTATGGCGATGACCATTTCCTGAGCTTCCTGTGGGTAACCCTGCCAGGTGGGGGTGGACATGGAGCTCACGAGGTCACTGTTGTGTTACTGTTGCCCCCCAGACCATGTTAAAGCATCACTGTATGATAAGCAAGAACTTCCCGGAATGAAAACATCATCGCCATCGTTAGAAACAATTCAAACGATGCCATTTGTCAATATTTTGTGGAGGAAAAGGACGTCTTAACCGTGTAGCAGCGAAGGGACAAATTTGTGCCATGATATAAACCCCCAAAAACAGATGATACATAATCTGATCACAAATGCTTTGATATACATTATGAAATGGTTTGTGTGAGGGGTGAATTTTTTCTCATTTTTCTCGCTTAGAGGGACCACTAAGAAACATGATCCCCACTGCTACCACCACCGGGTTAGGAAACTCTGTCGCATGCAATGACGCTAAGTAGCCAGAGCTGAAATGCTCCTAATGAACTGTAGGTCCCGTAACTGTGACAAAACTAACGCGTGTCGTCCTTGACGGTATTGCTATTTTAGTGCAATACGTTTAGGCCGCACTCACACCCAACTCACATTATAAAATACGAAGACTGATCTCCCTGCTGCACCGACCTATCCAATACCCCAGGGCCCCAAAGGACAAGGATAACCAGCGGGTCACTTAGCTAGGATGGGGTTTCAGATTAAGTGGTCTGAACCTGGTCGGCTGAGGTGAGGCCAGCCTTTGGTAGTACAGTAATCCCTCGTTTATCGCAGGGATTAGGTTCCAGAACCCCCCGCAATAGGCGAAAATCTGCGAAGTAGCGACCTTATATTTATTTTATTATTTATATAATTTATATATTATATTTTATATATATTGTTTATATAAGCACGCATATCTCTGTGAATCTGTACTGCGTTGTTTAGGAGCCTTTCGAATCTGGTTGCCCAGAGAGAGAGAAAGAGAGAGCAAGAGAGAGAGAGAGAGAGAGAGAGAGAGAGAGAGAGAGAGAGAGAGAGAGAGAGAGAGAGAGAGAGAGAGAGAGAGAGAGAGAGAGAGAGAGAGAGAGAGAGAGAGAGAGAGAGAGAGAGAGAGAGAGAGAGAGAGAGAGAGAGAGAGAGAGAGAGAGAGAGAGAGAGAGAGAGAGAGAGAGAATTAGACATAACAAGTAGTACCTATTAATTAACCCATCGGCTGTGATTGGCACGGATTTGGCTTTCACTGGTAGCCTGGCAACATACACTCCCAGGTCTTTCTCTGCCTCTGTGTTGGATAGTGGAGTGTTTCTCATGTGGTATTGGTGTGCTGGATATCCCTTCACTGGTAGCCTGGCAACATACACTCCCAGGTCTTTCTCTGCCTCTGTGTTGGATAGTGGAGTGTTTCTCATGTGGTATTGGTGTGCTGGATATCCCCTCCGAAGGTGGATGACTTTACATTTTCCTTCAGTGAATTGTAGCAGCCACCTTTTGTTACATTCCTGTAGCTTGGTGATGTCTTATTGTGGGAAATCCACAGTCAAGGGGTTAAACAAGGACGCATGGCTCAACAAGCTATTTAAGCCGATCACTTTCCTCACTTTAGAAAGACTACAAAATGAACACACTGGCTTCATAAACCACAAACACAAACTAGCAAGAACTGTTGTTTTATCGCCACCTTCATCAACAAACTCCCTATGTCAAGTTTTTGACTTTGGGAAGTTGAAAAAGCCGTCTCATTTTGGTAATCTTCCGGTCATGGGCAGAAGAGTTGAGAAAGGCGACTTTGAGGACACGCACACCCCAGACAAAGGCAACTCTGCCCAAAGGTGTGCACCGCACCATGGCGGAAAACTGGCCGAGGAAAATATCCGGAAATACACGAAAAATGGCTTACCAGGCAGACTGTTACGGGGTTGAAGACGTGCTGACAGTGTGCTGATGGTGTTCTGATGACGGGGTGACAGTGTGCTGATGACGTGGTGTCAGTCTACTGATAATGTGCTGACAGTCTGCTGACAGTGTGCTGACAGTCTACTGACAGTGTGCTGATGACGTGGTGTCAGTCTACTGATAATGTGCTGACAGTCTGCTGACAGTGTGCTGACAGTCTACTGACAGTGTGCTGATGAAGGACTTCTCTCACCACAGTCTGTCACTTTGTTTCAGACTTGATTTCGTTCGTGTCACACGCCCAAATTCACTTTCCATGTGGGTCGACGTCACCCCTGGGGGCATATTGGCCTGGGAGAGGCTAGGCTGACTCACAAGTCGACGCTCTGACCCATATGAGCGTATAGATGCACACGGGAGCGTCCTTTCAATTGCAATTAATTACGGTAATTTGCAAACGCGTCTGACGCGTCAACAGTATATGACTGCAAATCGCTTTTAATGCGTGAGACGCGTCAACGGTACTCTACGGGTCAAGAACAGTGGCAGTCTGGCAATCTTCAAGAAAGCGCTGAAGACTCACTTATTCACTAAATCCTGTGACTTTACAAACGTGAGGATCAGGGTTGCAGTAAAGGAAATAATTGAAACATATTCTCCTATTTTTCAAAGAATTACTTCACATACACACATAGATCATCCACAGTCTTTTCTGATACTTTGATTTGAAGCTGCAGTCATTTTTCTTTGAGCAATTTCAGTGAGGACATGTCCAAAACATGACATGATCTGGTTAGACTGTTAAGAGACTAGACAGAGTTGTGGTGTGGTGCTGGCCAAGGCTGGCTGGCTGGCTGGCTGCAGCAGGTCAGTCTTAGGCCTGGCTCAAACAGCCAGCCAGGTTACTTCAACATGTGTTTTAAACTAATGTAGACAATATTGAGCTTTACGTTCATTTAATTATTTTCATTTATAAAAAAATATATAAAATCAACTTAGATAAAAAAATCTGATTTGAATAAAAAAAATCCATTTTTTTCATTTAAAAAAAATCAACAACCCTGGTGAGGATTGAGGACAACTTTAGGTGCTAATGTTAGTGTTGTAATGTTGGCGGCCCTGTGGAGCGCTGCTGCGGAGGTGGACCGGGGCCTGAAACCTCATCACCGGTGAACGGAAACAGGTAAACTTGACATGGGTAAGCTTGGGTGTGATTCTGGAATATTACCAAGCTGTCACCTCAGCCACAAAAAGCTTGAAACAGGTAAACTTGACATGGGTAAGCTTGGGTGTTATTCTGGAATATTACCTATCTGTCACCTCAGTAAATCTTAAGAAGTACACACCACCCTCCAACACTAGCCCCCTACCCCGCCAAGACAAGCCTGGGGACCTGTGGGGAACTGGGGTTTGGAGGGAAGCCCAAATCACTGAAAAATGGGCTTCCAAAATTTCCCTAGAAAAATCTCAAAAGTAGGGAAAGTTCCTAACGCATACTCTTGTAGTCTATTCCAATATGACCTAGCATTCGGTCTGTTGACGAATGTCGGGCATGTCATTGGATGGTGGGCATAGTGGCCCCCCCACCCCACCCGCGCTGCGTAATTTCTGACGGGCCACGCCGCATGTCAAATATATTTAAACTACTCCAACCGAGCTTTACGACCTGCTGATGAGGGGAGCTTCGACCCACTTGTATTTGCGACTTCTTTCTGCGAAGAGGTATTTCTCGCAACACCGGATGCACCACTGTCGCGGCCGCTGCCACAGGAGGCTGCACTTTTGTCAATATTATCCCATATTTTCAATAATAAATAGTCCTTGAATTGGATTTTGAAAGCGTTTCCATGGTTGTTGAACATTTGTAGAAAAGATATATGAATAGCTAGTGTTGTTTCGTAAGGTAGGTAATGGATTGAAATACTCTCAAGAGGGGTTTGAATGATGAACTACACACACCTGGATAAGTATTTCCTTGCCTATGACTTCAATGCTCTCAAGAGGGGGGTATCAAGACACGTGCCCCTCTGACCAAACCTTACCTAACCTAACCAAATCTGACCCTCACTTTCACAAATAAGACACTGCATAACTTTACTGTTTATACTTACAAGGAAAAGTCCTTGCACCATTATCATGACCTTTGAGACAGCCTGGAACAGTGCAGTTGTTGCACAAATCAATCGGTGTGGTTAGGGAGACAGCTCAAGGGCAATTAAACAAAAAAACAATAAAAAATGCTTGCTCCACTTACCCCCAGGAGCTTCATCACAGGGACCCTTGAAGAAGTGGAGCCCACCAAGGTGATCCCGGCGGTTGGTTGCTTCGGCAATTTTTGGAACGGGCAGCGATGATGTGCTGGATGCAAGTATGATGTGATCAGGGGCAGCCTAGAAGCAAGTGTCATACTTGTAAATGTCTCCATCACCATCTATTCACTGTAATCATAACCTATTTTCTTAACCCGGTAACAGCGACGGGCCAAATTTGTGGCTTTACCGTGTAGCAGCGATGGGCCAAATTTGTGGCTTTACCATGTAGCAGCGATGGGCCAAATTTGTGGCTTTACCGTGTAGCAGCGATGGGCCAAATTTGTGGCTTTACCATGTAGCAGCGATGGGCCAAATTTGTGGCTTTACCGTGTAGCAGCGACGGGCCAAATTTGTGGCTTTACCATGTAGCAGCGATGGGCCAAATTTGTGGCTTTACCGTGTAGCAGCGATGGGCCAAATTTGTGGCTTTACCGTGTAGCAGCGATGGGCCAAATTTGTGGCTTTACCGTGTAGCAGCGATGGGCCAAATTTGTGGCTTTACCGTGTAGCAGCGATGGGCCAAATTTGTGGCTTTACCATGTAGCAGCGATGGGCCAAATTTGTGGCTTTACCGTGTAGCAGCGATGGGCCAAATTTGTGGCTTTACCATGTAGCAGCGATGGGCCAAATTTGTGGCTTTACCATGTAGCAGCGATGGGCCAAATTTTTACCATGATATAAACCCCCCGAATAAATGATGCACAAACTGATCACAAATGCGTTGGTACTATATATTATGAAATGGTTTGCGTGAGTGATGATTTTTTCTCATTAATTCGCTTAGAGGGCCCTTTAGGATACATTTTCCCTGTAGCTACCGGGTTAAATAAGAGTACAGCACGAGACAGCCCAACCAGGGTTTGAGCCACATAAGCTGCGTCTCCAGCTGCCTAACTAAGTAACTAACTTTTAGCCATATTCACTCCATGAGGGGACACTGTTTGGGTCTAGGGGCTGTATTGCAAGTCAAACCCCACAAGTTTCAGGTCCCTACAAAGGTCGGTTTAGGGGCCGTATTACACGTCTAATCCAAGAAGAATCTTATAGATCTTGGCTTCCTCTTTCCAATGGTGTTTTTGTTTTGTAGCTGTGATGAATAATTTTTGAGATACAGCGGTAAAAAAGAGAGCCCCTTCCCGCACTGGGGTGCCTGAGCGCACCTGAGGGAGATAGTCTTGTTGCAAGCGCTTAGCAAGGAAAGGGTTAAAAGAGAGCCCCTTCCCCCGCTGGGGTGCCGGAGCGCACCTGAGGGAGATAGTCTTGTTGCAAGCGCTTAGCAAGGAAAGGGTTAAAAGAGATCCCCTTCCCCCGCTGGGGTGCCCGAGCGCACCTGAGGGAGATAGTCTTGTTGCAAGCGCTTAGCAAGGAAAGGGTTAAAAGAGAGCCCCTTCCCCCACTGGGGTGCCGGAGCGCACCTGAGGGAGATAGTCTTGTTGCAAGCGCTTAGCAAGGAAAGGGTTAAAAGAGAGCCCCTTCCCCCACTGGGGTGCCCGAGCGCACCTGAGGGAGATAGTCTTGTTAAAGCGCTTAGCAAGGAAAGGGTTAAAGAGAGCCCTTCCCTGCTGGGGTGCCCGAGCGCACCTGAGGGAGATAGTCTTGTTGCAAGCGCTTAGCAAGGAAAGGGTTAAAAGAGATCCCCTTCCCCCGCTGGGGTGCCCGAGCGCACCTGAGGGGATTGCAAGCGCTTAGCAAGGAAAGGGTTAAAAGAGATCCCCTTCCCCCGCTGGGGTGCCCGAGCGCACCTGAGGGAGATAGTCTTGTTGCAAGCGCTTAGCAAGGAAAGGGTTAAAAGAGATCCCCTTCCCCCACTGGGGTGCCTGAGCGCACCTGAGGGAGATAGTCTTGTTGCAAGCGCTTAGCAAGGAAAGGGTTAAAAGAGATCCCTTCCCCACTGGGGTGCCTGAGCACCTGAGGGAGATAGTCTTGTTGCAAGCGCTTAGCAAGGAAAGGGTTAAAAGAGATCCCTTCCCCACTGGGGTGCCAGAGCGCACCTGAGGGATATAGTCTTGTTGCAAGCGCTTAGCAAGGAAAGGGTTAAAGAGATCCCTTCCCCCCCTGGGGTGCCAGAGCGCACCTGAGGGAGATAGTCTTGTTGCAAGCGCTTAGCAAGGAAAGGGTTAAAAGAGATCCCTTCCCTGGGGTGCCTGAGCGCACCTGAGGGAGATAGTCTTGTTGCAAGCGCTTAGCAAGGAAAGGGTTAAAAGAGATCCCTTCCCCACTGGGGTGCCTGAGCGCACCTGAGGGAGATAGTCTTGTTGCAAGCGCTTAGCAAGGAAAGGGTTAAAGAGATCCCTTCCCCACTGGGGTGCCTGAGCGCACCTGAGGGAGATAGTCTTGTTGCAAGCGCTTAGCAAGGAAAGGGTTAAAAGAGATCCCTTCCCCACTGGGGTGCCTGAGCGCACCTGAGGGAGATAGTCTTGTTGCAAGCGCTTAGCAAGGAAAGGGTTAAAGAGATCCCCTTCCCCACTGGGGTGCCTGAGCGCACCTGAGGGAGATAGTCTTGTTGCAAGCGCTTAGCAAGGAAAGGGTTAAAGAGATCCCCTTCCCACTGGGGTGCCTGAGCGCACCTGAGGGAGATAGTCTTGTTGCAAGCGCTTAGCAAGGAAAGGGTTAAAAGAGATCCCTTCCCCACTGGGGTGCCTGAGCGCACCTGAGGGAGATAGTCTTGTTGCAAGCTTAGCAAGGAAAGGGTTAAAAGAGATCCCCTCCCCCGCTGGGGTGCCCGAGCGCACCTGAGGGAGATAGTCTTGTTGCAAGCGCTTAGCAAGGAAAGGGTTAAAAGAGATCCCTTCCCACTGGGGTGCCTGAGCGCACCTGAGGGAGATAGTCTTGTTGCAAGCGCTTAGCAAGGAAAGGGTTAAAAGAGATCCCTTCCCCACTGGGGTGCCTGAGCGCACCTGAGGGAGATAGTCTTGCAAGCGCTTAGCAAGGAAAGGGTTAAAGAGATCCTTCCCCGCTGGGGTGCCCGAGCGCACCTGAGGGAGATAGTCTTGTTGCAAGCGCTTAGCAAGGAAAGGGTTAAAGAGATCCCTTCCCCACTGGGGTGCCTGAGCGCACCTGAGGGAGATAGTCTTGTTGCAAGCGCTTAGCAAGGAAAGGGTTAAAAGAGATCCCTTCCCCACTGGGGTGCCCGAGCGCACCTGAGGGGATAGTCTTGTTGCAAGCGCTTAGCAAGGAAAGGGTAAAAAGAGATCCCCTTCCCCCGCTGGGGTGCCCGAGCGCACCTGAGGTAGATAGTCTTGTTGCAAGCGCTTAGCAAGGAAAGGGTTAAAAGAGATCCCCTTCCCCACTGGGGTGCCTGAGCGCACCTGAGGGAGATAGTCTTGTTGCAAGCGCTTAGCAAGGAAAGGGTTAAAAGAGATCCCTTCCCACTGGGGTGCCTGAGCGCACCTGAGGGAGATAGTCTTGTTGCAAGCGCTTAGCAAGGAAAGGGTTAAAAGAGATCCCTTCCCCACTGGGGTGCCTGAGCGCACCTGAGGGAGATAGTCTTGTTGCAAGCGCTTAGCAAGGAAAGGGTTAAAAGAGATCCCCTTCCCCACTGGGGTGCCTGAGCGCACCTGAGGGAGATATTCTTTTTGCAAGCGCTTAGCAAGGAAAGGGTTAAAAGAGATCCCTTCCCACTGGGGTGCCAGAGCACCTGAGGGAGATAGTCTTGTTGCAAGCGCTTAGCAAGGAAAGGGTTAAAAGAGATCCCTTCCCCACTGGGGTGCCTGAGCGCACCTGAGGGAGATAGTCTTGTTGCAAGCGCTTAGCAAGGAAAGGGTTAAAAGAGATCCCTTCCCCGCTGGGGTGCCTGAGCGCACCTGAGGGATAGTCTTGTTGCAAGCGCTTAGCAAGGAAAGGGTTAAAGAGATCCCTTCCCCGCTGGGGTGCCTGAGCGCACCTGAGGGAGATAGTCTTGTTGCAAGCGCTTAGCAAGGAAAGGGTTAAAGAGATCCCTTCCCCACTGGGGTGCCTGAGCGCACCTGAGGGAGATAGTCTTGTTGCAAGCGCTTAGCAAGGAAAGGGTTAAAAGAGATCCCTTCCCTGCTGGGGTGCCTGAGCGCACCTGAGGGAGATAGTCTTGTTGCAAGCACTTAGCAAGGAAAGGGTTAAAAGAGATCCCCTCCCCACTGGGGTGCCTGAGCGCACCTGAGGGAGATAGTCTTGTTGCAAGCGCTTAGCAAGGAAAGGGTTAAAAGAGATCCCCTTCCCCCCCTGGGGTGCCCGAGCGCACCTGAGGGAGATAGTCTTGCACGCGGTTAGCAAGGAAAGGGTTAAAAGTGATCCCCTTCCCACTGGGGTGCCTGAGCGCACCTGAGGGAGATAGTCTTATTGCACGCGCTTAGCAAGGAAAGGGTTAAAGAGATCCCTTCCCCACTGGGGTGCCTGAGCACCTGAGGGAGATAGTCTTGTTGCAAGCGCTTAGCAAGGAAAGGGTTAAAGAGATCCCTTCCCCACTGGGGTGCCTGAGCGCACCTGAGGGAGATAGTCTTGTTGCAAGCGCTTAGCAAGGAAAGGGTTAAAGAGATCCCCTTCCCCACTGGGGTGCCCGAGCACCTGAGGGAGATAGTCTTGTTGCAAGCGCTTAGCAAGGAAAGGGTTAAAGAGATCCCCTTCCCCACTGGGGTGCCTGAGCGCACCTGAGGGAGATAGTCTTGTTGCAAGCGCTTAGCAAGGAAAGGGTTAAAAGAGATCCCTTCCCCCACTGGGGTGCCCGAGCGCACCTGAGGGAGATAGTCTTGTTGCAAGCGCTTAGCAAGGAAAGGGTTAAAAGAGATCCCGTTCCCGAACGGGGGTGCCCGAGCACCTGAGGGAGATAGTCTTGTTGCAAGCGCTTAGCAAGGAAAGGGTTAAAAGAGATCCCTTCCCACTGGGGTGCCCGAGCGCACCTGAGGGAGATAGTCTTGTTGCAAGCGCTTAGCAAGGAAAGTGTTAAAGAGATCCCTTCCCCGCTGGGGTGCCTGAGCGCACCTGAGGGAGATAGTATTGTTGCAAGCGCTTAGCAAGGACAGGGTTAATAGAGATCCCTTCCCGCACTCGGGTGCCTGAGCGCACCTGAGGGAGATAGTCTTGTTGCAAGCGCTTAGCAAGGAAAGGGTTAAAAGAGATCCCCTTCCCCCGCTGGGGTGCCCGAGCGCACCTGAGGGAGATAGTCTTGTTGCAAGCGCTTAGCAAGGAAAGGGTTAAAAGAGATCCCCTTCCCCCACTGGGGTGCCTGAGCGCACCTGAGGGAGATAGTCTTGTTGCAAGCGCTTAGCAAGGAAAGGGTTAAATGAGATCGCCTTCCCCCAGTGGGTTGCGGGAGCGCTTCTGATGGAGATAGTCTTGTTGCAAGCGCTTAGCAAGGAAAGGGTTAAAAGAGATCCCCTTCCCCACTGGGGTGCCCGAGCGCACCTGAGGGAGATAGTCTTGTTGCAAGCGCTTAGCAAGGAAAGGGTTAAAAGAGATCCCCTTCCCCACTGGGGTGCCTGAGCGCACCTGAGGGAGATAGTCTTGTTGAGCGCTTAGCAAGGAAAGGGTTAAAGAGATCCCTTCCCCTGGGGTGCCAGCGCACCTGAGGGAGATAGTCTTGCAAGCGCTTAGCAAGGAAAGGGTTAAAAGAGATCCCCTTCCCCACTGGGGTGCCCGAGCGCACCTGAGGGAGATAGTCTTGTTGCAAGCGCTTAGCAAGGAAAGGGTTAAAGAGATCCCTTCCCCGCTGGGGTGCCTGAGCGCACCTGAGGGAGATAGTCTTGTTGCAAGCGCTTAGCAAGGAAAGGGTTAAAGAGATCCCTTCCCCACTGGGGTGCCTGAGCGCACCTGAGGGAGATAGTCTTGTTGCAAGCGCTTAGCAAGGAAAGGGTTAAAAGAGATCCCCTTCCCCCACTGGGGTGCCTGAGCGCACCTGAGGGAGATAGTCTTGTTGCAAGCGCTTAGCAAGGAAAGGGTTAAAAGAGATCCCCTTCCCCCACTGGGGTGCCCGAGCGCACCTGAGGGAGATAGTCTTGTTGCAAGCGCTTAGCAAGGAAAGGGTTAAAAGAGATCCCCTTCCCCCACTGGGGTGCCCGAGCGCACCTGAGGGAGATAGTCTTGTTGCAAGCGCTTAGCAAGGAAAGGGTTAAAAGAGATCCCCTTCCCACTGGGGTGCCGAGCTCACCTGAGGGAGATAGTCTTGTTGCAAGCGCTTAGCAAGGAAAGGGTTAAAAGAGATCCCTTCCCCACTGGGGTGCCGAGCGCACCTGAGGGAGATAGTCTTGTTGCAAGCGCTTAGCAAGGAAAGGGTTAAAAGAGATCCCCTTCCCCCGCTGGGGTGCCGAGCGCACCTGAGGGAGATAGTCTTGTTGCAAGCGCTTAGCAAGGAAAGGGTTAAAGAGATCCCTTCCCACTGGGGTGCCGAGCGCACCTGAGGGAGATAGTCTTGTTGCAAGCGCTTAGCAAGGAAAGTATATAAAGAGATCCCCTTCCCCCACTGGGGTGCCCGAGCGCACCTGAGGGAGATAGTCTTGTTGCAAGCGCTTAGCAAGGAAAGGGTTAAAAGAGATCCCCTTCCCCCGCTGGGGTGCCCGAGCGCACCTGAGGGAGATAGTCTTGTTGCAAGCGCTTAGCAAGGAAAGGGTTAAATGAGATCCCCTTCCCCCACTGGGGTGCCCGAGCGCACCTGAGGGAGATAGTCTTGTTGCAAGCGCTTAGCAAGGAAAGGGTTAAAAGAGATCCCCTTCCCCCACTGGGGTGCCCGAGCGCACCTGAGGGAGATAGTCTTGTTGCAAGCGCTTAGCAAGGAAAGGGTTAAAAGAGATCCCCTTCCCCCACTGGGGTGCCCGAGCGCACCTGAGGGAGATAGTCTTGTTGCAAGCGCTTAGCAAGGAAAGGGTTAAAAGAGATCCCCTTCCCCCGCTGGGGTGCCTGAGCGCACCTGAGGGAGATAGTCTTGTTGCAAGCGCTTAGCAAGGAAAGGGTTAAAAGAGATCCCTTCCCCACTGGGGTGCCCGAGCACACCTGAGGGAGATAGTCTTGTTGCAAGCGCTTAGCAAGGAAAGGTTAAAAGAGATCCCTTCCCCCACTGGGGTGCCAGCGCACCTGAGGGAGATAGTCTTGTAGCACGCGCTTATCAATGAAAGTTTTAAAAGAGATCCAATTCCCCCACTGGGGTGCCTGTGCGCACCTGAGGGAGATAGTCTTGTTGCAAGCGCTTAGCAAGGAAAGGGTTAAAAGAGATCCCCTTCCCCCACTGGGGTGCCAGAGCGCACCTGAGGGAGATAGTCTTGTTGCAAGCGCTTAGCAAGGAAAGGGTTAAAAGAGATCCCTTCCCCACTGGGGTGCCAGAGCGCACCTGTGGGAGATAGTCTTGTTGCAAGCGCTTAGCAAGGAAAGTGTTAAAAGAGATCCCTTCCCCACTGGGGTGCCGAGCGCACCTGAGGGAGATAGTCTTGTTGCAAGCGCTTAGCAAGGAAAGGGTTAAAGAGATCCCCTTCCCCGCTGGGGTGCCAGCGCGCCTGAGGGAGATAGTCTTGTTGCAAGCGCTTAGCAAGGAAAGGGTTAAAGATCCCCTTCCCCGCTGGGGTGCCTGAGCGCACCTGAGGGAGATAGTCTTGTTGCAAGCGCTTAGCAGGGAAAGGGTTAAAGAGATCCCTTCCCCCTCTGGGGTGCCAGAGCGCACCTGAGGGAGATAGTCTTGTTGCAAGCGCTTAGCAAGGAAAGGGTTAAAGAGATCCCCTTCCCCACTGGGGTGCCTGAGCGCACCTGAGGGAGATAGTCTTGTTGCAAGCGCTTAGCAAGGAAAGGGTTAAAGAGATCCCTTCCCCCACTGGGGTGCCAGCGCACCTGAGGGAGATAGTCTTGCAAGCGCTTAGCAAGGAAAGGGTTAAAGAGATCCCTTCCCCACTGGGGTGCCAGCGCGCCTGAGGGGATAGTCTTGTTGCAAGCGCTTAGCAAGGAAAGGGTTAAAGAGATCCCTTCCCCACTGGGGTGCCGAGCGCACCTGAGGGATAGTCTTGTTGCAAGCGCTTAGCAAGGAAAGGGTTAAAGAGATCCCCTTCCCACTGGGGTGCCAGCGCACCTGAGGAGATAGTCTTGTTGCAAGCTTAGCAAGGAAAGGGTTAAAGAGATCCCCTTCCCGCTGGGGTGCCAGCGCACCTGAGGGAGATAGTCTTGTTGCAAGCGCTTAGCAAGGAAAGGGTTAAAGAGATCCCCTTCCCCACTGGGGTGCCAGCGCACCTGAGGGAGATAGTCTTGTTGCAAGCGCTTAGCAAGGAAAGGGTTAAAGAGATCCCTTCCCCACTGGGGTGCCGAGCGCACCTGAGGGGATAGTCTTGTTGCAAGCGCTTAGCAAGGAAAGGGTTAAAGAGATCCCCTTCCCCACTGGGGTGCCTGAGCGCACCTGAGGAGATAGTCTTGTTGCAAGCGCTTAGCAAGGAAAGGGTTAAAAGATCCCCTTCCCCACTGGGGTGCCAGGCGCACCTGAGGGAGATAGTCTTGTTCAAGCAGCGCTTAGCAAGGAAAGGGTTAAAGAGATCCCTTCCCCACTGGGGTGCCCGAGCGCACCTGAGGGAGATAGTCTTGTTGCAAGCGCTTAGCAAGGAAAGGGTTAAAGAGATCCCTTCCCCCACTGGGGTGCCAGAGCGCACCTGAGGAGATAGTCTTGTTGCAAGCGCTTAGCAAGGAAAGGGTTAAAAGATCCCTTCCCCACTGGGGTGCCAGCGCACCTGAGGAGATAGTCTTGTTGCAAGCGCTTAGCAAGGAAAGGGTTAAAGAGATCCCTTCCCACTGGGGTGCCAGGCGCACCTGAGGGAGATAGTCTAGTTACAAGCGCTTAGCAAGGAAAGGGTTAAAGAGATCCCTTCCCCACTGGGGTGCCAGCGCACCTGAGGAGATAGTCTTGTTGCAAGCGCTTAGCAAGGAAAGGGTTAAAGAGATCCCTTCCCCACTGGGGTGCCAGCGCACCTGAGGAGATAGTCTTGTTAGCAAGGAAAGGGTTAAAAGATCCCTTCCCCGCTGGGGTGCCAGCGCACCTGAGGGAGATAGTCTTGTTGCAAGCGCTTAGCAAGGAAAGGGTTAAAGAGATCCCTTCCCCCACTGGGGTGCCAGCGCACCTGAGGGAGATAGTCTTGTTGCAAGCGCTTAGCAAGGAAAGGGTTAAAGAGATCCCCTTCCCCACTGGGGTGCCTGAGCGCACCTGAGGGAGATAGTCTTGTTGCAAGCGCTTACCAAGGAAAGGGTTAAAAGATCCCCTTCCCCACTGGGGTGCCAGCGCACCTGAGGAGATAGTCTTGTTGCAAGCGCTTAGCAAGGAAAGGGTTAAAGAGATCCCCTTCCCCACTGGGGTGCCAGCGCACCTGAGGAGATAGTCTTGTTGCAAGCGCTTAGCAAGGAAAGGGTTAAAGAGATCCCTTCCCCACTGGGGTGCCAGCGCACCTGAGGGAGATAGTCTTGTTGCAAGCACTTAGCAAGGAAAGGGTTAAAGAGATCCCTTCCCCACTGGGGTGCCAGCGCACCTGAGGGAGATAGTCTTGTTGCAAGCGCTTAGCAAGGAAAGGGTTAAAGATCCCTTCCCCACTGGGGTGCCGAAGCGCACCTGAGGGAGATAGTCTTGTTGCAAGCGCTTAGCAAGGAAAGGGTTAAAGAGATCCCTTCCCCCTGGGGTGCCGAGCGCACCTGAGGAGATAGTCTTGTTGCAAGCGCTTAGCAAGGAAAGGGTTAAAGAGATCCCTTCCCCACTGGGGTGCCAGCGCACCTGAGGAGATAGTCTTGTTGCAAGCGCTTAGCAAGGAAAGGGTTAAAGAGATCCCCTTCCCCACTGGGGTGCCTGAGCGCACCTGAGGGCGATAGTCTTGTTGCAAGCGCTTAGCAAGGAAAGGGTTAAAAGTGATCCCCTTCCCCCACTGGGGTGCCCCAGCGCACCTGAGGGAGATAGTCTTGTTGCAAGCGCTTAGCAAGGAAAGGGTTAAAAGAGATCCCTTCCCCACTGGGGTGCCAGAGCGCACCTGAGGGAGATAGTCTTGTTGCAAGCGCTTAGCAAGGAAAGGGTTAAAGAGAGCCCGTTCCCCACTGGGGTGCCAGAGCGCACCTGAGGGAGATAGTCTTGTTGCAAGCGCTTAGCAAGGAAAGGGTTAAAGAGATCCCTTCCCCCACTGGGGTGCCAGCGCACCTGAGGAGATAGTCTTGTTGCAAGCTTAGCAAGGAAAGGGTTAAAGAGATCCCTTCCCCACTGGGGTGCCAGCGCACCTGAGGGAGATAGTCTTGTTGCAAGCGCTTAGCAAGGAAAGGGTTGAGAGATCCCCTTCCCCCACTGGGGTGCCAGCGCACCTGAGGGAGATAGTCTTGTTGCAAGCGCTTAGCAAGGAAAGGGTTAAAGAGATCCCCTTCCCCACTGGGGTGCCAGCGCACCTGAGGGAGATAGTCTTGCAAGCACTTAGCAAGGAAAGGGTTAAAAGATCCCTTCCCCCACTGGGGTGCCCAGCGCACCTGAGGGAGATAGTCTTGTTGCAAGCGCTTAGCAAGGAAAGGGTTAAAGATCCCCTTCCCCACTGGGGTGCCGAAGCGCACCTGAGGGGATAGTCTTGTTGCAAGCGCTTAGCAAGGAAAGGGTTAAAAGATCCCCTTCCCCACTGGGGTGCCAGCGCACCTGAGGAGATAGTCTTGTTGCAAGCGCTTAGCACGGAAAGGGTTAAAGAGATCCCTTCCCCCACTGGGGTGCCAGGCGCACCTGAGGGAGATAGTCTTGTTGCAAGCGCTTAGCAAGGAAAGGGTTAAAGAGATCCCCTTCCCACTGGGGTGCCAGCGCACCTGAGGGGATAGTCTTGTTGCAAGCACTTAGCAAGGAAAGGGTTAAAGAGATCCCTTCCCCACTGGGGTGCCCGAGCGCACCTGAGGAGATAGTCTTGTTGCAAGCGCTTAGCAAGGAAAGGGTTAAGAGATCCCCTTCCCCCACTGGGGTGCCCGAGCGCACCTGAGGGAGATAGTCTTGTTGCAAGCGCTTAGCAAGGAAAGGGTTAAAGAGATCCCTTCCCCACTGGGGTGCCAGCGCACCTGAGGGAGATAGTCTTGTTTCAAGCGCTTCGCACGGAAAGGGTTAAGAGATCCCCTTCCCCCACTGGGGTGCCAGAGCGCACCTGAGGGAGATAGTCTTGTTGCAAGCGCTTAGCAAGGAAAGGGTTAAAGAGATCCCCTTCCCCCACTGGGGTGCCAGCGCACCTGAGGAGATAGTCTGTTGCAAGCGCTTAGCAAGGAAAGGGTTAAAGAGATCCCCTTCCCCACTGGGGTGCCAGGCGCACCTGAGGGAGATAGTCTTGTTGCAAGCTTAGCAAGGAAAGGGTTAAAGAGATCCCCTTCCCCACTGGGGTGCCAGCGCACCTGAGGGAGATAGTCTTGTTGCAAGCGCTTAGCAAGGAAAGGGTTAAAGAGATCCCTTCCCCGCTGGGGTGCCAGCGCACCTGAGGAGATAGTCTTGTTGCAAGCGCTTAGCAAGGAAAGGGTTAAAGAGATCCCCTTCCCACTGGGGTGCCAGAGCGCACCTGAGGGAGATAGTCTTGTTGCAAGCGCTTAGCAAGGAAAGGGTTAAAGAGATCCCCTTCCCCACTGGGGTGCCAGCGCACCTGAGGGAGATAGTCTTGTTGCAAGCGCTTAGCAAGGAAAGGGTTAAAGATCCCCTTCCCCACTGGGGTGCCGAGCGCACCTGAGGAGATAGTCTTGTTAGCAAGCTTAGCAAGGAAAGGGTTAAAGAGATCCCTTCCCCGCTGGGGTGCCAGCGCACCTGAGGGAGATAGTCTTGTTGCAAGCGCTTAGCAAGGAAAGGGTTAAAGAGATCCCCTTCCCCACTGGGGTGCCAGAGCGCACCTGAGGAGATAGTCTTGTTGCAAGCTTAGCAAGGAAAGGGTTAAAAGATCCCCTTCCCCACTGGGGTGCCAGCGCACCTGAGGAGATAGTCTTGTTGCAAGCGCTTAGCAAGGAAAGGGTTAAAGAGATCCCTTCCCCCACTGGGGTGCCTGAGCGCACCTGAGGGGATAGTCTTGTTGCAAGCGCTTAGCAAGGAAAGGGTTAAAAGAGATCCCCTTCCCCACTGGGGTGCCAGGCGCACCTGAGGGAGATAGTCTTGTTGCAAGCGCTTAGCAAGGAAAGGGTTAAAGAGATCCCCTTCCCCACTGGGGTGCCGAGCGCACCTGAGGGAGATAGTCTTGTTGCAAGCGCTTAGCAAGGAAAGGGTTAAAGAGATCCCCTTCCCCACTGGGGTGCCAGAGCGCACCTGAGGGAGATAGTCTTGTTGCAAGCGCTTAGCAAGGAAAGGGTTAAAGATCCCCTTCCCCCACTGGGGTGCCAGGCGCACCTGAGGGAGATAGTCTTGTTGCAAGCGCTTAGCAAGGAAAGGGTTAAAGAGATCCCTTCCCCACTGGGGTGCCTGAGCGCACCTGAGGGAGATAGTCTTGTTGCAAGCGCTTAGCAAGGAAAGGGTTAAAGAGATCCCCTTCCCCACTGGGGTGCCAGCGCACCTGAGGGAGATAGTCTTGTTGCAAGCGCTTAGCAAGGAAAGGGTTAAAGATCCCTTCCCCACTGGGGTGCCAGCGCACCTGAGGAGATAGTCTTGTTGCAAGCGCTTAGCAAGGAAAGGGTTAAAGAGATCCCTTCCCCCACTGGGGTGCCAGCGCACCTGAGGAGATAGTCTTGTTGCAAGCGCTTAGCAAGGAAAGGGTTAAAGAGATCCCCTTCCCCACTGGGGTGCCAGAGCGCACCTGAGGGAGATAGTCTTGTTGCAAGCGCTTAGCAAGGAAAGGGTTAAAGAGATCCCTTCCCCACTGGGGTGCCAGCGCACCTGAGGGAGATAGTCTTGTTGCAGCGCTTAGCAAGGAAAGGGTTAAAGATCCCTTCCCCACTGGGGTGCCAGCGCACCTGAGGGAGATAGTCTTGTTGCAAGCGCTTAGCAAGGAAAGGGTTAAAGAGATCCCTTCCCCCACTGGGGTGCCGAGCGCACCTGAGGGAGATAGTCTTGTTGCAAGCGCTTAGCAAGGAAAGGGTTAAAGAGATCCCCTTCCCACTGGGGTGCCGAGCGCACCTGAGGAGATAGTCTCACAAGCGCTTAGCAAGGAAAGGGTTAAAGAGATCCCTTCCCCACTGGGGTGCCAGCGCACCTGAGGGAGATAGTCTTGTTGCAAGCGCTTAGCAAGGAAAGGGTTAAAAGATCCCTTCCCCACTGGGGTGCCAGCGCACCTGAGGGAGATAGTCTTGTTGCAAGCGCTTAGCAAGGAAAGGGTTAAAGAGATCCCCTTCCCCCACTGGGGTGCCAGCGCACCTGAGGGAGATAGTCTTGTTGCAAGCGCTTAGCAAGGAAAGGGTTAAAGAGATCCCCTTCCCCACTGGGGTGCCGAGCGCACCTGAGGGAGATAGTCTTGTTGCAAGCGCTTAGCAAGGAAAGGGTTAAAGATCCCCTTCCCCACTGGGGTGCCAGCGCACCTGAGGGAGATAGTCTTGTTGCAAGCGCTTAGCAAGGAAAGGGTTAAAGAGATCCCTTCCCCCACTGGGGTGCCAGCGCACCTGAGGAGATAGTCTTGTTGCAAGCGCTTAGCAAGGAAAGGGTTAAAGAGATCCCTTCCCCACTGGGGTGCCGAGCGCACCTGAGGGAGATAGTCTTGTTGCAAGCGCTTAGCAAGGAAAGGGTTAAAGAGATCCCTTCCCCACTGGGGTGCCAGCGCACCTGAGGGAGATAGTCTTGTTGCAAGCGCTTAGCAAGGAAAGGGTTAAAAGATCCCTTCCCGCTGGGGTGCCAGCGCACCTGAGGGAGATAGTCTTGTTGCAAGCGCTTAGCAAGGAAAGGGTTAAAGATCCCTTCCCCACTGGGGTGCCAGCGCACCTGAGGGAGATAGTCTTGTTGCAAGCGCTTAGCAAGGAAAGGGTTAAAGAGATCCCTTCCCCCACTGGGGTGCCAGCGCACCTGAGGGAGATAGTCTTGTTGCAAGCGCTTAGCAAGGAAAGGGTTAAAGAGATCCCTTCCCCACTGGGGTGCCAGAGCGCACCTGAGGGAGATAGTCTTGTTGCAAGCGCTTAGCAAGGAAAGGGTTAAAGAGATCCCTTCCCCACTGGGGTGCCAGCGCACCTGAGGGAGATAGTCTTGTTGCAAGCGCTTAGCAAGGAAAGGGTTAAAGAGATCCCCTTCCCCACTGGGGTGCCGAAGCGCACCTGAGGAGATAGTCTTGTTGCAAGCGCTTAGCAAGGAAAGGGTTAAAGAGATCCCTTCCCCACTGGGGTGCCAGGCGCACCTGAGGAGATAGTCTTGTTGCAAGCGCTTAGCAAGGAAAGGGTTAAAGAGATCCCTTCCCCACTGGGGTGCCGAGCGCACCTGAGGGAGATAGTCTTGTTGCAAGCGCTTAGCAAGGAAAGGGTTAAAGAGATCCTTCCCCACTGGGGTGCCAGCGCACCTGAGGGAGATAGTCTTGTTGCAAGCGCTTAGCAAGGAAAGGGTTAAAGAGATCCCTTCCCCACTGGGGTGCCCGAGCGCACCTGAGGGAGATAGTCTTGTTGCAAGCGCTTAGCAAGGAAAGGGTTAAAGAGATCCCCTTCCCCACTGGGGTGCCAGGCGCACCTGAGGGAGATAGTCTTGTTGCAAGCGCTTAGCAAGGAAAGGGTTAAAGAGATCCTTCCCCACTGGGGTGCCAGCGCACCTGAGGAGATAGTCTTGTTGCAAGCGCTTAGCAAGGAAAGGGTTAAAGAGATCCCTTCCCCACTGGGGTGCCAGGCGCACCTGAGGGAGATAGTCTTGTTGCAAGCGCTTAGCAAGGAAAGGGTTAAAGAGATCCCCTTCCCCACTGGGGTGCCCGAGCGCACCTGAGGGAGATAGTCTCATTACAAGCACTTAGCAAGGAAAGGGTTAAAGAGATCCCCTTCCCCACTGGGGTGCCAGCGCACCTGAGGGAGATAGTCTTGTTGCAAGCGCTTAGCAAGGAAAGGGTTAAAGAGATCCCCTTCCCCACTGGGGTGCCAGCGCACCTGAGGGAGATAGTCTTGTTGCAAGCGCTTAGCAAGGAAAGGGTTAAAGAGATCCCTTCCCCACTGGGGTGCCGAAGCGCACCTGAGGGAGATAGTCTTGTTGCAAGCGCTTAGCAAGGAAAGGGTTAAAGAGATCCCCTTCCCCACTGGGGTGCCAGCGCACCTGAGGGAGATAGTCTCATTACGAGCACTTAGCAAGGAAAGGGTTAAAAAAGATCCCCTTCCCCCACTAGGGTGCCAGCGCACCTGAGGAGATAGTCTTGTTGCAAGCGCTTAGCAAGGAAAGGGTTAAAAGATCCCTCCCCACTGGGGTGCCAGCGCACCTGAGGGAGATAGTCTTGTTGCAAGCGCTTAGCAAGGAAAGGGTTAAAGAGATCCCTTCCCCCACTGGGGTGCCAGCGCACCTGAGGGAGATAGTCTTGTTGCAAGCGCTTAGCAAGGAAAGGGTTAAAAGATCCCTTCCCCCACTGGGGTGCCAGCGCACCTGAGGGAGATAGTCTTGTTGCAAGCAGCAAGGAAAGGGTTAAAGAGATCCCTTCCCCACTGGGGTGCCAGCGCACCTGAGGGAGATAGTCTTGTTGCAAGCGCTTAGCAAGGAAAGGGTTAAAGAGATCCCTTCCCCACTGGGGTGCCAGCGCACCTGAGGAGATAGTCTTGTTGAGCGCTTAGCAAGGAAAGGGTTAAAGAGATCCCCTTCCCCACTGGGGTGCCCGAGCGCACCTGAGGAGATAGTCTTGTTGCAAGCGCTTAGCAAGGAAAGGGTTAAAAGAGATCCCCTTCCCCCACTGGGGTGCCCGAGCGCACCTGAGGGAGATAGTCTTGTTGCAAGCGCTTAGCAAGGAAAGGGTTAAAGATCCCTTCCCCACTGGGGTGCCAGCGCACCTGAGGGAGATAGTCTTGTTGCAAGCGCTTAGCAAGGAAAGGGTTAAAGAGATCCCTTCCCCACTGGGGTGCCAGCGCACCTGAGGGAGATAGTCTTGTTGCAAGCGCTTAGCAAGGAAAGGGTTAAAGAGATCCCTTCCCCCACTGGGGTGCCAGCGCACCTGAGGGAGATAGTCTTGTTGCAAGCGCTTAGCAAGGAAAGGGTTAAAGAGATCCCCTTCCCCACTGGGGTGCCAGCGCACCTGAGGGAGATAGTCTTGTTGCAAGCACTTAGCAAGGAAAGGGTTAAAGAGATCCTTCCCCACTGGGGTGCCGGCGCACCTGAGGGAGATAGTCTTGTTGCAAGCGCTTAGCAAGGAAAGGATTGAGAGATCCCCTTCCCCCGCTGGGGTGCCCCAGCGCACCTGAGGGAGATAGACTTGTTGCAAGCGCTTAGCAAGGAAAGGGTTAAAGAGATCCCCTTCCCCACTGGGGTGCCGAGCGCACCTGAGGGAGATAGTCTTGTTGCAAGCGCTTAGCAAGGAAAGGGTTAAAAGATCCCTTCCCCACTGGGGTGCCAGCGCACCTGAGGAGATAGTCTTGTTGCAAGCACTTAGCAAGGAAAGGGTTAAAGAGATCCCTTCCCCGCTGGGGTGCCAGCGCACCTGAGGGAGATAGTCTTGTTGCAAGCGCTTAGCTAGGACAGGGTTGAGAGATCCCCTTCCCCCGCTGGGGTGCCCGAGCGCACCTGAGGGGGATAGTCTTGTTGCAAGCGCTTAGCAAGGAAAGGGTTGAGAGATCCCCTTCCCCCGCTGGGGTGCCAGCGCACCTGAGGGAGATAGTCTTGTTGCAAGCGCTTAGCAAGGAAAGGGTTAAAGAGATCCCCTTCCCCACTGGGGTGCCAGCGCACCTGAGGAGATAGTCTTGTTGCAAGCGCTTAGCAAGGAAAGGGTTAAAGAGATCCCTTCCCACTGGGGTGCCAGCGCACCTGGGGAGATAGTCTTGTTGCAAGCGCTTAGCAAGGAAAGGGTTAAAGAGATCCCTTCCCCCACTGGGGTGCTTGAGCGCACCTGAGGGAGATAGTCTTGTTGCAAGCGCTTAGCAAGGAAAGGGTTAAAGAGATCCCCTTCCCCACTGGGGTGCCTGAGGCGCACCTGAGGGAGATAGTCTTGTTGCAAGCGCTTAGCAAGGAAAGGGTTAAAGAGATCCCTTCCCCCACTGGGGTGCCAGCGCACCTGAGGGAGATAGTCTTGTTGCAAGCGCTTAGCAAGGAAAGGGTTAAAGAGATCCCCTTCCCCACTGGGGTGCCGAGCGCACCTGAGGAGATAGTCTTGTTGCAAGCGCTTAGCAAGGAAAGGGTTAAAGAGATCCCTTCCCCACTGGGGTGCCAGCGCACCTGAGGAGATAGTCTTGTTGCAAGCGCTTAGCAAGGAAAGGGTTAAAGAGATCCCTTCCCCACTGGGGTGCCGAGCGCACCTGAGGGAGATAGTCTTGTTGCAAGCGCTTAGCAAGGAAAGGGTTAAAGATCCCTTCCCACTGGGGTGCCAGCGCACCTGAGGAGATAGTCTTGTTGCAAGCGCTTAGCAAGGAAAGGGTTAAAAGAGATCCCCTTCCCCACTGGGGTGCCGAGCGCACCTGAGGGAGATAGTCTTGTTGCAAGCGCTTAGCAAGGAAAGGGTTAAAGAGATCCCCTTCCCCACTGGGGTGCCAGCGCACCTGAGGGAGATAGTCTTGTTGCAAGCGCTTAGCAAGGAAAGGGTTAAAGAGATCCCCTTCCCCACTGGGGTGCCAGCGCACCTGAGGAGATAGTCTTGTTGCAAGCGCTTAGCAAGGAAAGGGTTAAAGAGATCCCCTTCCCCACTGGGGTGCCGAGCGCACCTGAGGGAGATAGTCTTGTTGCAAGCTTAGCAAGGAAAGGGTTAAAGAGATCCCCTTCCCCACTGGGGTGCCAGCGCACCTGAGGAGATAGTCTTGTTGCAAGCGCTTAGCAAGGAAAGGGTTAAAGAGATCCCCTTCCCCACTGGGGTGCCAGCGCACCTGAGGGAGATAGTCTTGTTGCAAGCGCTTAGCAAGGAAAGGGTTAAAAGATCCCCTTCCCCGCTGGGGTGCCGAGCGCACCTGAGGGAGATAGTCTTGTTGCAAGCGCTTAGCAAGGAAAGGGTTAAAAGAGATCCCTTCCCCACTGGGGTGCCAGCGCACCTGAGGAGATAGTCTTGTTGCAAGCACTTAGCAAGGAAAGGGTTAAAGAGATCCCTTCCCCCACTGGGGTGCCAGGCGCACCTGAGGGAGATAGTCTTGTTAAAGCACTTAGCAAGGAAAGGGTTAAAGAGATCCCTTCCCCACTGGGGTGCCAGGCGCACCTGAGGGAGATAGTCTTGTTGCAAGCGCTTAGCAAGGAAAGGGTTAAAGATCCCTTCCCCACTGGGGTGCCAGCGCACCTGAGGAGATAGTCTTGTTGCAGCGCTTAGCAAGGAAAGGGTTAAAGAGATCCCTTCCCCACTGGGGTGCCGAGCGCACCTGAGGGAGATAGTCTTGTTGCAAGCGCTTAGCAAGGAAAGGGTTAAAGAGATCCCTTCCCCCACTGGGGTGCCCGAGCGCACCTGAGGGAGATAGTCTGTTTTCAAGCACTTAGCAAGGAAAGGGTTAAAAGAGATCCCCTTCCCCCACTGGGGTGCCCGAGCGCACCTGAGGGAGATAGTCTTGTTGCAAGCGCTTAGCAAGGAAAGGGTTAAAAGAGATCCCCTTCCCCCGCTGGGGTGCCCGAGCGCACCTGAGGGAGATAGTCTCATTACGAGCACTTAGCAAGGAAAGGGTTAAAAGAGATCCCCTTCCCCCACTGGGGTGCCCGAGCGCACCTGAGGGAGATAGTCTCATTACGAGCACTTAGCAAGGAAAGGGTTAACACATTGTAGCAACACCAAATTTTGACCTATTGGTGCGGATTTGGCGAAAGTTTATTCAGTTTATGTTTGTTAAGCAATATATATATATATATATATATATATATATATATATATATATATATATATATATATATATATATATATATATATATATATTTTTTTTTTATAACAGAGGAGACAGCTGAAGGGCACACAAAAAAAGTAAACGATAATAAAAAAAGCCCGCTACTCGCTGCTCCTATAAAGAATCCAGAGGTTGCTGAAATAGGGGTCAATTTCGGGAGGAGAGGTGTCCTGATACCCTCCTATTGAAAGAGTTCAAGTCGTAGGCAGGAGGAAATACAGATAAGAAAGATTGTTCCATAATTTACCAGCATGAGGGATGAAAGAGTGAAGATGCTGGTTAACTTGTGCAGAAGGGATTTGGACAATAAAGGAATGAGCTTTAGTAGAAAGTCGTGTGCAGTGGGGCTGCGGTAGGGGGGAGGCATGCAGTTAGCAAGTTCAGAAGAGCAGTCAGCGTGACCAGAGTTTCCTATTCATCGGCAGTTCCTTATTTGTTCTTCTTCTTTGACTAAATGTGTCTTTAGGGAAGAACCGAGGAGGGGGAAGGAGGAAGCCGAGGCCTCGGAAGGAGGGAACATCTTTGCAGAAGTGAAGAGGCTGAAGGAAGAGAATACCATTATGAAAAAACAAATGCAGGAACTAAAGTCAGAAGAGAAAAGTGGAAGAAGCTGTAAAGAGAATGGAAAAGCTTCTGGAAGAGTCAGAGAAACAGAGGGAGGAGAAGGAGGATAGAGAGAGGAGGAGGAAGAGTTTAATTGTCTTTAACTTGCCAGAATCAACAAAGGAGCAAGGAAAAGACAGAGAGTTTGAAGATAAGGAGAGTTGTGACCAGGTGTTTGGAGAGATCCTGCATATAGAAGGATGCAAGATAGAAAAGACTGGGAAAGAAACAAGATTGGAAAGTGAGGCCAACACTTGTGAAACTAGAGGATGAACTTTCAAAATGGCAGATTATCTCAAGAGCAAAGACTCTAAAACAGGAGGAAGATGAAACATTTAAGAGATTAATTATTGCACTGGGCATGACACATCAACAGAGAGAAGAGGATTACAGACTGAGGCAAGAGCTAAGGAGGAGGAGAGAGGAAAAATAGTAGCAAAGGTAGATATTGAAGTAAATGTGACGAAAAAAATAAAATGAAAGACTATTTATACGTGAAAGGGTCAGCATTTGGAATTAATGTAAATATTGTGGTGGTCTATTTTGCAACAAACAACAAGGAAAGGAACAAAAGTATAAGAAAAGAAGTTGAGAAAATAATTGAAGAAAATATTGAAGATAATTTAGTATTATTAGGAGACTTTAATGGGCATGTTGGATTTAAAGGAACACAAGAATTGGATGATAATTTTGGAAGGGATGGAAGTTTATGGTCTCATAATGCTTAACGATGACTTTGAGTGTACTGGTGGAGTGATATGAAGAGGAAATGATCTAGAAAGTACAATCGACTATGTACAGAGAATATATAAGTATGGAAATTGATGAAACGCAGGAAAAGTTTGATTTATCGGACCATAACCTAATTACAGTGACATTGAAAAGGAAAGATAAGGAGTCAAATGGAGTAAAACCAGAAAGATGGAAAGAGTATGAATACCTTAAAACTGATAAAGACTCACTTATGAGGTATAGACGAGAAGTGGAAAAGAGATTAGAAAACAAAGACACAATAAGTATAGGAAATCTGAAGCAAATAAAACCCTTAAGAAGAAAAGTAGGAGGAAAATTAAAGGATGTGAACAGGAAGAAAATTTAGAACAACAACAGACAAAATTAACCAGTGCATAAAACAGAGGAAAGAATATATCCGAGCCAGGAGAAATGCTACAACACCACAAGAAGAAATATATTATAAAGAAAAATATCTACTAGCAAAAACAGAGACCAATACGGAAGTGAAGTCTGCAGTGTATGATTATGAGGAAAAAATAGCAAAGGAAATAAAGGAAAATATTGATCGGAAAAAGTTATGGGAACTTATTGATAAATTGAGGAAAAAGGAAAGAAAGAAAGGTGAACTGAGAATCCACGATGAAAGGGGAAAGGAGTTACCTAGAGAGGAAATTCAAGGAGTGATTCAAGACTACTGGAAGAATAGCTATAGAATGAATGAAAATAATGTAAAAGAAATGTGGAATGCAGAAACACAAAGAGTATATACAAGAAAAAGAGGGGAAAACTTACTCTCAGAAAATATTGTACGAATACTAATAGAGAACGAACAGGGGGAAGACTTGGCCGTGTGGGATGAAAGAACACTGGAACATTTTGATACAGTGAGTAAACATAGTTCAAGAGAAAGAAGTAAAAGAAGGCTTAACCCGTAAGCTGCGGGACTGAGATTCTGAGTGCGTCGCCTAGTGCGGCTATATCAGCGAGAGATTGACCTTCAATAAATGATATCTAAGTTACATAAACGTGTCATAAATATCACAATACACATATCTGTAGCTCGAAATGTGTTGTATCCTGCATATTTCTTAGATTTTTCTATCACAAAAATGTTTTTCTGGCAGTATCTGAAGCCGCGGCGGAAACTTTTTGGCGCCTGTTTGAAAAGCCCGCTTCCAGAAGGCTTACAGCAGCTTACCACTCAGCCCCCCAGAAGGCTTACAGCAGCTTACCACTCAGCCCCCCAGAAGGCTTACAGCAGCTTACCACTCAGCCCCCCAGAAGGCGTACAGCAGTTTGCGGGTTAAAGAGGCTAAAGAACAAGAAGGCAGCGGGTCCGGACAAAATGAAGGGGGAATTCTATAAAGCACTTCAAGACAGTGATAAATTTATAAAGTTATTGACAGAAAGTTTCAGGGAAATATCAGAAAAACGGAACAGTACCTGATGAATGGAAAGAGTCAAGAACATTAATGGTGCCAAAGAAAAATAAGCCAAAAGTTTCCGAGTTAAGGCCAATAGCAATAACAAATGTGTCATATAAGTTATTCATGTCAGTACAAGAACATATTGAAAAACACTTAATTGATAATAAACTAGTAAAAGATAACCAAAACGGATTCACAAAAAAGGGCAGAATAGAAAACAATTTAATGGTGTTAAAACATTGTATTGACAATACATTCAAAAATAGAAAAACATTATATGTGATGTCAGTGGACTATGCTAAAGCCTATGATTCAGTAAAAAGGGAGAGCTTGATCAGCATATTAATGGACTACAAAATTCATCCCAACTTAATAGATGCAGTGACTGGAATACATACAGACAATACCACAGATATAGCAATAGGAGGAGACACAGACATCGAAATGA
>NW_026111543.1:1200541-1220541 GCF_024679095.1 Eriocheir sinensis | reverse complement strand
ATTCTTTCATTATATTTTCTAGTTATTTCTTTTCATTAACTTGTATGCTCGTCTTTTTGGGTTCTTTTCTTATTCCAATATATAACTAACTAATCTATTCTTTCCTTATATTTTCTAGTTATTTCTTTTCATTAACTTGTATGCTCGTCTTTTTGGGTTCTTTTCTTATTCCAACAGAAAATAACATATTGAAATTCGTTTTTAATATAGCTCTAATTTCAGTAAGTTTAAAAAAAGGATAATATTTTCTGAGCCAGTGGGAATTATTAGAAGCCAACAGAAATTAATAAGAGAAAAGCATAATAGAGGTAGAAAATATTAATATGAGTGGTTTTACTTTTGCGTACTATAGTTTTAGAGCTTAAAAAGTAGTGAAGAAAAACCAATGATGATATATTTTTGAGCTGGGAAATTTATTACAAGCAGATATTGATAGGAAAAACATATGAAGGTAAGTAACAGATCATGAAAATTCGTTTTTATGTAGGCATGCTTTGATTTCCCCATTAGCTAAAATAGGACGAAAAACTAATGATAACACATTTTTGAGCAGTGGGAATTATCAGAAGCAGAAATTAATAAGGAAAACTACATACGAAGGTTTAAATTACATGAAGTTCAGTTTTTTGTAGCGTACTCAGTTTCAGAGCTTGGAAAGGACGAAAAACTAATGATAATATATTTTTGAGCAGTGGGAATTATTAGAAGCAGAGATCAATTAGGAAAAAACATATGACGTTATAAATAACATCATGAAATTCGTTTTTTATATAGCGTACTCAATTTCAGAGCTCAAAAAAGGACGAAAAACTAGAGATAATATATTTCTGAGCAGTGGGAATTATAAGAAGCAGATATTAATAATGGAAATGGCATATAAAGGTTTAAATTATATGAAGTTCAGTTTTTATTTTGCGTACTCAGTTTCAGAGCTTAAAAAGGACGAAAAAGTAAAGATAATATATTTTTGAGCAGTGGGAATTATTAGAAGCAGAAATTAATAAGGAAAATCACATAAGAAGGTTTAAATTATATGAAGTTCAGTTTTTATTTTGCGTACTCACTTTCAGAGCTTAAAAAGGACGAAAAACTAATGATAATATATTTTTGAGCAGTGGGAATTATTAGAAGCATAGATTAATTAGTAAAAAGCATATGAAGGTAGAAATATTAATATGAAATTGGTTTTTATTTTGCGTACTTAATTTCATAGCTTAAAAAAGGAAGAAAAACTATTGATGATATATTTTTGAGCAGTAGAAATTATTAGAAGCAGATATTAATAAGAAAGAAAACATATGAAGGTAGAAATATTAATATGAAATTGGTTTTTATTTTGCGTACTTAGTTTCAGAGCTTAAAAAAGGAAGAAAAACTAATGATGATATATTTTTGAGCAGTGGGAATTATTAGAAGCAGATATTGATAGGAAAAAAAACATATGAAGGTAGAAATAACATCATGAAATTCGTTTTTATGTAGCGTACTTAGTTTCAGAGCTTGAAAAAAGACTAACAACTAATGATAATATGTTTTTGAGCAGTGGGAATTATTGGAAGCAGAGATTAATTAGGAGAACACATATGAAGGTAGAAATAACATCATGAAATTAGTGTTTTATTTAACGTAACCAATTTCAGAGCTTAAAAAAGGACGAAAAACTAATGATAATATATTTTTGAGCTGTGGAAATCATTAGAAGCAGATATTAATTATGGAAATGGCATATGAAGGTTTAAAGTATATGAAATCCAGTTTTTATGTAGCGTACTCAGTTTCAGAGCTTAAAAAAGGAATAAAAACTAATGATAATATATTTTTGAGCAGTGGGAATTATTAGAAGCATAGATTAATTAGTAAAAAACATATGAAGGTAGAAATAACATCATGAAATTCGTTTTTTATGTAGCGTACTCAATTTCAGAGCTTAAAAAAGGACGAAAAACTGAAGATAATATATTTTTGAGCAGTGAAAATTATTAGAAGCAGATATTAATAATGGAAATGGCATATGAAGGTTTAAATTTTATGAAATTCGGATTTTATGTAGCGTACTCAGTTTCAGAGCTTAAAAACAACGAAAAACTAAGGTTAATATATATTTTTGAGCAGTGGGAATTATCAGAAGCAGAGATTAATTAGGAAAAAACATATGAGGTTGTAAATAACTTAATGAAATTCGTTTTTTATATAGCGTACTCAATTTCAGAGCTTAAAAAGGACGAAAAACTAATGATAATATATTTTTGAGCAGTGGGAATTATTAGAAGCAGAAATTAATAAGGAAAAAACATATGAAGGTAGAAATAACATCATGAAATTCGTTTTTATGTAGCGTACTCAGTTTCAGAGCTTAAAAAAGGACGAAAAACTAATGATAATATATTTTTGAGCAGTGGGAATTATTAGAAGCAGATATTAATAATGGAAATGGCATATGAAGGTTTAAATTATATGCAATCCGGTTTTTATGTTGCGTCCTTTTTTTCAGAGCTTAAAAAAGAACTAAAAGAAAATGATAATATATTTTTGAGCAGTGGGAATTATTAGCAGATCAGATTAATTAGTAAAAAACATATGAAGGTAGAAATAACATCATGAAATTCGTTTTTTATATAGCGTACTCAATTTCAGAGCTTAAAATAGGACGAAAAACTAATGATAATATATTTTTGAGCAGTGGGAATTATTAGAAGCAGATATTAATAATGGAAATGCCATATCAAGGTTTAAATTACATGAAATTCAGTTTTTGTGTAGCGTACTCAGTTTCAGAGCTTAAAAAAGGAATAAAAACTAATGATGATATATTTTTGAGCAGTGGGAATTATTAGCAGATTAGATTAATTACGAAAAAAACATATGAAGGTAGAAATAACAACATGAAATTCGTTTTTTATATAGCGTACTCAATTTCACTGCTTAAAATAGGACGAAAAACTAAAGATAATATATTTTTGAGCAGTGGGAATTATTAGAAGCAGATATTAATAATGGAAATGGCATATGAAGGTTTAAATTTCATGAAATTCAGTTTTTATGTAGCGTACTCAGTTTCAGAGCTTAAAAACAACGAAAAACTAAGGTTAATATATATTTTTGAGCAGTGGGAATTATCAGACGCAGAGATTAATTAGGAAAAAACATATGAGGTTGTAAATAACTTAATGAAATTCGTTTTTTATATAGCGTACTCAATTTCAGAGCTTGAAAAACAACGAAAACTAATGATAATATATTTTTGAGGAATGGGAATTATTAGAAGCAGAAATTAATAAGGAAAAAACATATGAAGGTAGAAATAACATCATGAAATTGGTTTTTATGTAGCGTACTTAGTTTCAGAGCTTAAAATAGGACGAAAAACAAATGATAATATATTTTTGAGCAGTGGGAATTATTAGAAGCAGATACATAAAACCATGGAAGGTTTAAAATTTCATGAAATTCAGTTTATGTATGGCGTACTTTCAGTTTCAGGCTTAAAACAACGAAAAACTAAGGTTAATATGTATTTTTTGAGCAGTGTAATTATTATCAAAGCAGAAATTCAATTAGGAAAAAACATATGACGTTATAAATAACTTAATGAAATTCGTTTTTTATATAGCGTACTCAATTTCAGTGCTTAAAAAGGACGAAAAACTAATTGAAATATATTTTTGAGCAGTGGGAATTATTAAAAGCAGATATTGATAGGAAAAACCATATGAAGGTAGAAATAACATCATGAAATTCGTCTTTTATATAGCGTACTCAATTTCAGTGCTTTAAAAAAGGACGAAAAACTATTGATAATATTTTTTTGAGCAGTGTAAATTATTAGAGAAGCAGAAATTAACAAGGAAAATTGCATATGAAGGTTCAAATTATACGAAGTTCAGTTTTTATGTAGCGTACTCAGTTTCAGAGCTTAAAAAAGAACGAAAAACTAATGATGATATATTTGTGAGCGTTAGAAATTATGAAAAGCAGAAATTACTTAGAAAAAAAAACATATCAATGTAGAAATAACGTCTTGAAATTGTTTTTTATATAGCGTACTTAGTTTCAGAGCTTAAAAAAGGAAGAAAAAATAATGATAATATATTTTTGAGCAGTGGAAATTATTAGAAACAGAAACTAATTTAGAAAAAAACATATGAAGGTAGGAATAACATAAAGAAATTCTTTTTTTATATAGCGTACTCAATTTCAGTGCTTAAAAAAGACGAAAAACTAATGACAATATATTTTTGAGCAGTGGGAATTATTAGAACCAGATATTAATAATGGAAATGCCATATCAAGGTTTAAATTATATGAAATTCAGTTTTTATGTAGCGTACTCAGTTTCAGAGCTTAAAAAGGACTAAAAACTAATGATAATATATTTTTGAACAGTGGGAATTATTTGAAGCATAGATTAATTAGTAAAAAACATATGAAAGTAGAAATAACATCATGAAATTCGTTTTTTATATAGCGTACTCAATTTCAGTGCTTAAAAAAGGACGAAACACAAAAGATAATATATTTTTGAGCAGTGAAAATTATAAGAAGCAAATATTAATAATGGAAATGGCATATGAAGGTTTAAATTATATGATATTCAGTTTTTATTTTGCGTACTCAGTTTCAGAGCTTAAAAACAACGAAAAACTAATGATGATATATTTTTGAGCAGTGGGAATTATTAGAAGCAGAAATTAATAAGGAAAATCACATACGAAGGTTTAAATTACATGAAGTTCAGTTTTTTGTAGCGTACTCACGTTCAGAGCTTAAAAAGGACTAAAAACTATTGATAATATATTTTTGAGCAGTGGGAATTATTAGAAGCATAGATTAATTAGTAAAAAACATATGAAGGTAGAAATAACATCATGAAATTCGTTTTTTATGTAGCGTACTCAATTTCAGTGTTCAAAATGGGACGAAAAACTGAAGATAACATATTTTTGAGCAGTGAAAATTATACGAAGCAGATATTAATAATGGAAATGGCATATGAAGGTTTAAATTATATGAAATTCAGTTTTTATGTAGCGTACTCAGTTTCAGAGCTTAAAAACAACGAAAAACTAAGGTTAATATATATTTTTGAGCAGTGGGAATTATCAAAAGCAGAGATCAATTAGGAAAAAACATATGACGTTATAAATAACTTAATGAAATTCGTTTTTTATATAGCGTACTCAATTTCAGTGCTTAAAAAGGACGAAAAACTAATGATAATATATTTTTGAGCAGTGGGAATTATTAGAGAAGCAGAAATTAACAAGGAAAATTGCATATGAAGGTTCAAATTATACGAAGTTCAGTTTTTATGTAGCGTACTCAGTTTCAGAGCTTAAAAAAGAACGAAAAACTAATGATGATATATTTGTGACCGTTAGAAATTATGAAAAGCAGAAATTACTTAGAAAAAAAAAACATATCAATGTAGAAATAACATCTTGAAATTGTTTTTTATATAGCGTGCTTAGTTTCAGAGCTTAAAAAAGGAAGAAAAACTAATGATAATATATTTTTGAGCAGTGGAAATTATTAGAAACAGAAACTAATTTAGAAAAAAACATATGAAGGTAGGAATAACATAAAGAAATTCTTTTTTTATATAGCGTACTCAATTTCAGTGCTTAAAAAAGACGAAAAACTAATGACAATATATTTTTGAGCAGTGGGAATTATTAGAACCAGATATTAATAATGGAAATGCCATATCAAGGTTTAAATTATATGAAGTTCAGTTTTTATTTTGCGTACTCAGTTTCAGAGCTTGAAAACAACGAAAACTAATGATAATATATTTTTGAGCACTTTGAATTATTAGAAGCAGAAATTAATAAGGAAAATTACACACGAATATTTAAATTACATGAAGTTCAGTTTTTTTTAGCGTACTTAGTTTTAGAGCTTGAAAAAGGACGAAAAACTAATGATAATATATTTTTGAGCAGTGGAAATTATTAGAAGCAGAAATTAATAAGAAAAAAACATATGAAGGTAGAAATAACATCATGAAATTGTTTTTTATGTAGCGTACTCAGTTTCAGAGCTTGAAAAAGGACGGAAAACTAATGATATTATATTACTGAGTAGTGAGAATTATTGGAAGAAGAAATTAATAAGTAAAAAGGAATATATAGGTAGATATTATGATATATATATATATATATATATATATATATATATATATATATATATATATATATATATATATATATATATATATATATATATATATATATATATATATATATATATATATATATATATATATATATATATATATATATATATATATATTCTTATATTCACTTAAATATGAATATTATATATTTATAAAGTCACATGCATACATGTAACATGTATATTTGCATAAAAGTTTATGTATTTTTAAAGAATATTTATATTCATGAAGAAAATGTTAAAATTACATGAAGATCATTTTTTTATAGCGTACTCAGTTTCAGAGCTTGAAAATGGACGAAAAACTAATGATAATATATTTTTGAGCAGTGAAAATTATTAGAAGCAGAAATTAATAAAATTAATGAGGAAAATGGCATATGAAGGTTGAAATTATAATATTAAATTCGGTTTTTGTGTAGCGTACTCAGTTTCAGAGGTTTAAAAAGGACGAAAAACTAATGATAATATATTTTTGAGCAGTGGAAATTATTAGAAGCAGAAATTGATAAGTGATAGAAATGAAACACATAAAATATATATATATATATATATATATATATATATATATATATATATATATATATATATATATATATATATATATATATATATATATATATATATATATATATATATATATATATATATATATATATATATATATATATATATATATATATATATATATATATTTCAGCTCTGAAACTGGTACAAAAACGAATTTGATGACTTTCATATGTTTTTTTTATTTCTGTTTCCGTTTTAATCTTAAGTTTATTTACTGCTCAAAAATATATTATCATTAGTTTTTCGTCCTTTTCAAGCTCTGAAACTGAGTACGCTACATAAAATCCGAATTTCATATTACAATTTTAACCTTGATATGTTATTTTCCTCCTTAATCTATGCTTCCAGTAATTCCCACTGGTGAGAATATATTATTGGTTTTTATTTATTAGTTTCAGAGCTTAAAAAGGACTAAGAAAACAATGATAATATATTTTTGAGTAGTGGAAATTATTAAAACCAGAAATTAAGAGGAGAAATGGCATATGAAGGTTTAAATTATATGCAATCCGGTTTTTATATTGCGTCCGTTTTTTCAGAGCTTAAAAAAGGACTAACAGAAAATTATAATATATTTTTGAGCAGTGGGAATATTTAGAAGCAGAAATTAATAAGAAAGAAAACATATGAAGGTAGAAATATTAATATGAAATTGGTTTTTATTTTGCGTACTTAGTTTCAGAGCTTAAAAAAGGACGAAAAACTAATGATAATATATTTTTGAGCAGTGGAAATCATTAGAAGCAGATATTAATTATTGAAATGGCATACGAAGTCTTAAATTATATGAAATTCAGTTTTTATGTAGCGTACTCAGTTTCAGAGCTTAAAAAAGGAAGAAAAACTATTGATGATATATTTTTGAGCAGTAGAAATTATTAGAAGCAGAAATTAATAAGAAAGAAAACATATGAAGGTAGAAATATTAATATGAAATTGGTTTTTATTTTGCGTACTTAGTTTCAGAGCTTAAAAAAGGAAAAAAAACTAATGATGATATATTTTTGAGCAGTGGGAATTATTAAAAACAAAAAAATAATTAGGAAAAAACACATGAAGGTAAGAATAACATAAAGAAACTCGTTTTTTATATAGCGTACTCAGTTTCAGAGCTTAAAAAAGGACGAAAAACTAATGATAATATATTTTTGAGCAGTGGGAATTATTAGAAGCAGATATTAATAATGGAAATGGCATATGAAGGTTTAAATTATATGAAATTGGTTTTTATTTTGCGTACTTAGTTTCAGAGCTTAAAAAAGGAAGAAAAACTATTGATGATATATTTTTGAGTAGTGGAAATCATTAGAAGCAGAAATTAAAAAGAAAAAATGGCATATGAAGGTTAAAATTATATGCAATCCGGTTTTTATGTTGCGTCCTTTTCTTCAGAGCTTAAAAAAGGACTAAAAGAAAATGATAATATATTTTTGAGCAGTGGGAATTATTAGAAGCAGAAATTATTGGAAGCAAAGATTAATTAGGAAAAAAATATGAATGTAGAAATAAAATCATGGAATTCGTTTTTTTATGTAGCGTACTGAATTTCAGAGCTTAAAAAAGGACGAAAAACTAATGATAATATATTTTTGAGCAGTGGGAATTATTGGAAGAAGAAATTAAAAAGAAAAAATTGCATATGAAGGTTGAAATTTTATGCAATCCGGTTTTTATGTTGCGTCCTTTTCTTCAGAGCTTAAAAAAGGACTAAAAGAAAATGATAATATATTTTTGAGCAGTGGGAATTATTAGAAGCAGAAATTATTAAGAAAAAAAACATATGAAGGTAGAAATATTAATATGAAATTGGTTTTTATTTTGCGTACTTAGTTTCAGAGCTTAAAAAAGGACGAAAAACTAATGATAATATATTTTAGAGCTGTGGAAATTATTAGAAGCAGAAATTAATTATTGAAATGGCATACGAAGTCTTAAATTATATGAAATTGGTTTTTATTTTGCGTACTCAGTTTCAGAGCTTAAAAAAGGAAGAAAAACTAATGATAATATATTTTTGAGCTGTGGAAATTATTAGAAGCCGATATTAATAAGAAAGAAAACATATGAAGGTAGAAATATTAATATGAAATTGGTTTTTATTTTGCGTATTTAGTTTCAGAGCTTAAAAAAGGAAAATAAAACTAATGATGATATATTTTTGAGCAGTGGAAATCATTAGAAGCAGAAATTAATAAGAAAAATTGCATATGAAGGTTAAAATTATATGCAATCCGGTTTTTATGTTGCGTCCTTTTTATATGAAAGGTAGAAATATTAATATGAAATTGGTTTTTATTTTGCGTACTTAGTTTCAGAGCTTAAAAAAGGACGAAAAACTAATGATAATATATTTTTGAGCAGTGGAAATCATTAGAAGCAGATATTAATTATTGAAATGGCATATGAAGTCTTAAATTATATGAAATTCGTTTTTTATATAGCGTACTCAATTTCAGAGCTTAAAAAGGACGAAAAACTAATGATAATATATTTTTGAGCAGTGGGAATTATTAGAAGCAGAAATTATTGGAAGCATAGATTAATTAGGAAAAAAATATGAATGTAGAAATAAAATCATTGAATTCGTATTTTTATGTAGCGTACTCAGTTTCAGAGCTTAAAAAAGACGTTAAAACTAATGATAATATATTTTTGAGCAGTGGGAATTATTAGACGCAGTAATTAATAAGGAAAATTACATACGAAGGTTTAAATTACATGAAGTTCAGTTTTTTGTAGCGTACTTAGTTTCAGAGCTTAAAATAGAACGGAAAACTAATGATAATATATTTTTGAGCAGTGGAAATTATTGGAAGCAGAAATTAATGAGGAAAATGGCGTATATGAAGTTCTAAATTATATAAAAATCGTTTTTTTATGTAGCGGATTCAATTTCAGAGCTTAAAAAGAACTAAAAACCAATGATAATACATTTTTGAGTTTGAGAATTATTGGAAGCAGAAATTAATAGAGAAAATTATCAAATGAAAAATAAATGCATCTGAAAAAAATATATATATATATATATATATATATATATATATATATATATATATATATATATATATATATATATATATATATATATATATATATATATATATATATATATATATATACATACACATACATATAAATGTTAAAATTATATGAAGTTCGTTTTTTTATGTAGCGTACTAATTTTAGAGCTTAAAAAGTACGAAAAACAAATGATAATATATTTTTTATCAGTGGGAATTATTAGAAGCAGAAATGAATAAGAAAAATGGCACATGAAGTCTAAAATTATATGCAATTCGGTTTTTCTGTAGCGAACTCAGTTTCAGAGCTTCAAAAAGGACGAAAAACTAATGATAATATATTTTTGAGTAATAAGAAGATAGATTTAAATATTTGAGAATTTCAGTTGACAGCAAAAATTGTGTTAAGGTTCAGAAGGAGAAGATGTTACAAAAGGCAAAAAAAATTACCTAACATGACCAGGAATGTGATTGTAAGATGTCGCTCTAAGATTTTGATTGGGAAAACGTCCTGGGAAAGTATAGCATAACCTTCTCTTCTATATGGAATTAAGATCATAGAAGTGACGGCAACAGATATAATCAAATTACAGAGAATATAGAACGGTGTATTTAGGCAAGTTTTAGGAGCCCAAGCTTTACTCCACTGGCAACCTTGTGAAGAGATTATGGGTCATATTTTTAAACATTTCTGTGCCCAAGAACACGTAATTTACTAGTCTTTCGTGGGAGTTTAGGGCATTTCCAGGGGTACTTTTATGACCCTGGTGGTAGTCTGAGCCTTCTTCTGTACCGTGAACCTAAAAGAACACTCATTTGACAAGGCTTTCGTGGGAGTTTAGGGCATTTCCAGGGGTACTTTTATGAGCCTGGTGGTAGTCTGAGCCTTCTTCTGTACCGTGAACCTAAAAGAACACTCATTTGACAAGGCTTTCGTAGGAGTTTAGGGCATTTCCAGGGGTACTTTTATGGCCCTGGTGGTAGTCTGAGCCGCCTTCTGTACCGTGAACCTAAAAGAACACTCATTTGACAAGGCTTTCGTAGGAGTTTAGGGCATTTCCAGGGGTACTTTTATGGCCCTGGTGGTAGTCTGAGCCTTCTTCTGTACCGTGAACCTAAAAGAACACTCATTTGACAAGGCTTTCGTGGGAGTTTAGGGCATTTCCAGGGGTACTTTTATGACCCTGGTGGTAGTCTGAGCCTTCTTCTGTACCGTGAACCTAAAAGAACACTCATTTGACAAGGCTTTCGTGGGAGTTTAGGGCATTTCCAGGGGTACTTTTATGACCCTGGTGGTAGTCTGAGCCTTCTTCTGTACCGTGAACCTAAAAGAACACTCATTTGACAAGGCTTTCGTGGGAGTTTAGGGCATTTCCAGGGGTACTTTTATGACCCTGGTGGTAGTCTGATTCTTCTGTACCGTGAACCTAAAAGAACACTCATTTGACAAGGCTTTCGTAGGAGTTTAGGGCATTTCCAGGGGTACTTTTATGACCCTGGTGGTAGTGTGAGCCTTCTTCTGTACCCTGAACCTAAAAGAACACTCATTTGACAAGGCTTTCGTAGGAGTTTAGGGGATTTCCAGGGGTACTTTTATGAGCCTGGTGGTAGTCTGAGTCTTCTTCTGTACCGTGAACCTAAAAGAACACTCATTTGACAAGGCTTTTGTGGGAGTTTAGGGCATTTCCAGGGGTACTTTTATGACCCTGGTGGTAGTCTGAGCCATCTTCTGTACCGTGAACCTAAAAGAACACTCATTTGACAAGGCTTTCGTAGGAGTTTAGGGCATTTCCAGGGGTACTTTATGACCCTGGTGGTAGTGTGAGCCTTCTTCTGTACCTGAACCTAAAGAACACTCATTTGACAAGTCTTTCGTAGTATTTTAGGGGATTTCCAGGGGTACTTTTATGAGCCTGGTGGTAGTCTGAGTCTTCTTCTGTACCGTGAACCTAAAAGAACACTCATTTGACAAGGCTTTTGTGGGAGTTTAGGGCATTTCCAGGGGTACTTTTATGACCCTGGTGGTAGTCTGAGCCATCTTCTGTACCGTGAACCTAAAAGAACACTCATTTGACAAGGCTTTCGTGGGAGTTTAGGGCATTTCCAGGGGTACTTTTATGACCCTGGTGGTAGTCTGAGTCTTCTTCTGTACCGTGAACCTAAAAGAACACTCATTTGACAAGGCTTTCGTGGGAGTTTAGGGCATTTCCAGGGGTACTTTTATGGCCCTGGTGGTAGTCTGAGCCTTCTTCTGTACCGTGAACCTAAAAGAACACTCATTTGACAAGGCTTTCGTGGGAGTTTAGGGCATTTCCAGGGGTACTTTTATGGCCCTGGTGGTAGTCCGAGCCTTCTTCTGTACCGTGAACCTAAAAGAACACTCATTTGACAAGGCTTTCGTGGGAGTTTAGGGCATTTCCAGGGGTACTTTTATGGCCCTGGTGGTAGTCTGAGCCTTCTTCTGTACCGTGAACCTAAAAGAACACTCATTTGACAAGGCTTTCGTGGGAGTTTAGGGCATTTCCAGGGGTACTTTTATGACCCTGGTGGTAGTCTGAGCCTTCTTCTGTACCGTGAACGTAAAAGAACACTCATTAGAGCTCGATTAACCTTCATTTTGGACTTTGGAAATAGTTGGTGTTGGGGGCGGGAGCATTTGACAATACCAACATATATTTAGCATTTGTAAGGGAGCAGCGAGTAGCGAGCTTTTTTTATTATTGTTTCATTTTTTGTGCCCTTGAGCTGTCTCCTCTGTTGTAAAAAAAACAGAAAAAAAAAGACCACATCTAAAATACGCCGTTCAGTTCTGGTCACCGAATTATATGAAAGATCAAGTTTTGCCAGAAAGGATTCAGCGACGGGCAACCAAACAAATTCCAGCGCTCCGTAACTTGACGTATGACGAGCGTTTAAAGCGTTTAGATATGTTTTCCTTAAAGAAGCGAAGAGTTAGAGGGGATTTAACTGAAGTGCTCAAAATCCCTAATAGATTCGACAACATTAACCCGGATAGTCTATTTCAGAGAGACACCAACACAAGAACACGCAGCAACGGTACGAAGTTAAAGGGAAACCGGCGAAACACATTGGCGCACAGAAGTTTTTCAATAATAGAGTCGTCGATCACTGGAATAGACTCCCACCCTCAGTAGTTAGCGCACAGGGTATTAACAGCTTCAAGTCTTCATTGGATAAGTATTTCTTCTATCGATATTTCCACGCTGACTGCTCTTCTGAACTTGCTAACTGCATGCCTCCCCCCCCCTGCATGACCCCACCACACTCGACTTTCTACTCATGCTCATCCCTGCTCTGTCAAACCCTTATGCAGGTTAACCAGCATCACTTTCACTTCTTCATCCCTCATGCTGGTAACTCTGAACACAATCTTCTTTCAATCTGTATTTCCTCCCTGCTTACCGACGAACTCTTTCCAAGAGGAGGGGGGCAGGACACCTCCTCTCCCATTGACCTATCTTTCAGCCCACCTCTTCTTCTTCTTTTTAGAACTGGCGATGGCAGGCTTTTTTTATTAATGTTTTTCACTTTGCACCGTAAGGCTGTCTCCTTTGCTGTAAAAAAAAAAAAAAAAAAAAAAAATTCAGGGATATAAGATTTTACTGAACCGTTTTCCATATGTTTCAGGCAGTGAGGTGTGGGAACAGTAAGGTTAACGAGGATCAGGCCTCTACCGGGAACCCCATCGTGAGCAGTCCAATTTAATACTAGTTTTTACTTATTTATTCATTTATATTTTTATTTTTATGACTCAATACATACACTGTTAAATGACCCCTTTTCGGATGCATCAGGCACACTGCAGCATGAGTACAGCCCGAAGACATTAGGTTCCCCCACAGCTTAGGTCACCAGAAGCGTAAGTTAAGGGTAGCAATTTCCTCTTATTTCTCTCTTTACTGTAAAATTTCCATGTCCCTATCTTCCTTAAACTATATATATAAAGAATCAGCTACATACACTGTTTACTGACCCCTTTTCGGATGTATCAGGCACACTGCAGCACGAGTACAACCTGAAGACATTAGGTTCCCCCACAGCTTAGGTCACCAGTAGCGTAAGTTAAGGGTAGCATTTTCCTCTTATTTTTCTCTTTACTGTAAAATTTCCATGTTCTTTTCTTCCTTAAAGGTACATGGTGTTCTCTTCTGTTTCCTGCCGGCCGGAGGGAGAGGCGGGTGGGGAGGAGCCTTCATCTATTCTGTCCTGTCCTGCCACACGTAGTTTACTAGTAGTAGTGGTAGTAAACAGACACCCTAGCCATAGACAGACAGGTCTTTTGGTGTCTGTTCTTCCTATGTATTCCTATGTATTTCTCCTCCTCCTCCTCCTCCCCCTCCTCCTCCTCCTTCCTTTCTTAATAATCTTTCTCCAGTCAATCTCAGTTCTTCTTCTTCTTCTTCTTCTTCCTCCTCCTCCTCCTCCTCCCTCCATTTCCTCCCTTCCTTTCTACACCTGCCCGACCCTTCCTCCTCCTCCTCCTCCTCCTCCTCCTCCTCCTCCTCCTCCTCCTTTCACTTACCTTTCACATAATCTTCCTCCTCTTCCTTCTTCTTCTCTTCCTTCCTCACCACGACCACCTCCTTCAGCTCCTCCTCCTCTTCCTCCTCCTCCTCCTCCTTGCCCAAATTGATCACGGGCCAAGGAATTAATCCGAACTTGAGCTTGATGGCGCAGATTTTCCCCATGGTGGTGTGGTGGTGGTGGTGGTGATGGTGGTGGTGGTGGTGGTGGTGGTGGTGGTGGTGGTGATGGTGGTGGTGGTGGTGGTGGTGATGGTAACTGTGGTCTTTTTCTTCTTCTTCTTCTTCTTCTTCCTCTTCCTCTTCTTCTTCTTCTTCCTCTTCTTCTTCTTTTTCTTTCTAATTCATTTTCTTTCTTTCTTTCTTTCTTTCTTTCTTTTTTTTGTCTATATATGCAAAAAAAAATCGTTGAGAGAGAGAGAGAGAGAGAGAGAGAGAGAGAGAGAGAGAGAGAGAGAGAGAGAGAGAGAGAGAGAGAGAGAGAGAGAGAGAGAGAGAGAGAAACACGGATGACATTTCAATAAGTTTACTTCCCTTATACGGAACACACACACACACACACACACACGTACACACACACGTACACACGTACACACTCACGTACACAGCCTTATACGTACATAATTACGCTCCTGTGTACGCACGTGTCTGTACGCACATACGCACACACACACACGCCCACAGAATAAGAGAGAGAGAAAATAATCACAATGACATTTTTATTTTCTCTCTCTCTCTCTCTCTCAGGTAAACAAGAAGAGGAAGGGAAGGGAAGGGAAGGGGAGGGAAGAGAAGGGAGAGAAAGGGAAGGGAAGGGAAGGGAAGGGAAAGGAAAGGGAGGGAAGAGACGGGAAGGGAAGGGAGAGGAAGGGATGGGAAGGGAAGGAAAGAGAAGGGAAGGGAAGGGAAGGGGAGTGAAGGGAAGGGAAGGGAAGGGAAGGGAAGAGAAGGGAAGGGAAGGGAAGAGAAGGGAAGGGAGGAAAGGGAAGGGAAGGGAGGAAAGGGAAGGGAAGGGGCGGAGAGGAGGTACTTCATCCCTCCATATAGAGAGATGGAGGAATGTCGCGGGATGGAGGGAAGGAAGGAAGGAGGTAAGGGAGGAAGGATGGACTGAGATAAAGGAGATAAGAATGAATGAAGGAAGGAAATGGAGAAAAGGAGGAAAGAAAAGAAGAAGGGAGGCAGAAAAAGAAGTTTCACACACACACACACACACACACACACACACACACACACACACACACAGCTCCGGTAGCTCAGTGGTAGAGCGCTGCGCTGCCCTGCTCCACGGCCTGGCAGGCGGAAGTTCGCGGTGCCAGGCAGTGTTCAAACGAGTACATTCAAACACTGTATTATGGTATTCGTGTTTTAATTCTTACTGACATTAATCAGTGTTCTCATTGGTGTTCGAATACAAGTGAAAAGTATTCGTACTGTGCCAACCTTGTGACGAACACTTCAAACTTATCACAAACACCAATCGCTTTATTTTTTTAAGATTTATCCCCTGGTATCAGCAGGGAACGGTCCCTTGTCCGGACATGGGAAAGATCACTCCCCCCTGCACGAGGGAGCACGGGCCTGTGTCAAGGGCGGCCCGTAGCAGGGTGCCGACAGACCGACTCTATCGCCGATCGAAATCAAGCCGACCAAGTCACTCTGTCGACGAGGACTGGCGTGTGTCTGGGCCGCTGTTCCCTGCACGTCCGGCCTGACGGGGACGTGTAGTGGTCGTGTGCAGCACAGATTCGCTGAGTGGCAGCGCCGTCATTGTACTGGGCGCGGATTCATCAAACCACTTACGAGACCCTGTTGTTGGTAAGTCTAGTAACTCCATCATCTAGGAACGCGCTTGATCTTAAGGTGACTCCAATGCTAATGAAAGAAGTGTCGAGCAGGCCAGTACTTCATTCAGTGTCATCGGAGCGGCCTAAACTCAAGGATCATTCGTAGAGGACAGATTTACTAAAAGACTGACCAACGACCGTCTTGTAGTGGCTTGATGAATCCGGCCCATGCTCCATAACTTAACAACCCTGCTGCCGTGCCCAGTGACGCCAGGAAGGTAGTCTTCAATGGATAGTACTCATGAAAACGTTCAAGAAGTACATGTGTGTTCGTATCAGGAGTAAAACTATTTCATGTACTCAAATTGGTGTTCCTTGGAGTACAAAGTGTTCCTGTTAGAATTACCAACCCTTGCATGCACTCCTGGGCCCAGCTCGTGACCAGCCCGTGGGAGTTACATATCACCACAGGGTACACACAGAGTTATCAGACGTACACACACGAGTACACAAACGCACACACATACACACGGGAAGCAATTAGAGGTACACATGGAACTTCAAAACGCACACAGGTACACACGGGAAGCAATTAGAGGTATTCATGGGACTTCAAAACGCACACAGGTACACACGGGAAGTAATTAGAGGTATACATGGAACTTCAAAACGCACACAGGTACACACGGGAAGTAATTAGAGGTACACATGGAACTTCAAAACGCACACAGGTACACACGGGAAGCAATTAGAGGTATTCATGGGACTTCAAAACGCACACAGGTACACACGGGAAGCAATTAGAGGTATTCATGGGACTTCAAAACGCACATAGGTACACACACAGAGTTATTAGACGTACACACACGAGTACACAAACGCACACAGGTACACACGGGAAGTAATTAGAGGTACACATGGGACTTCAAAACGCACATAGGTCTACACAAGAAGTAATTTGCGGTCCACATGAGATTTAAAAACGCACACAGGTACACACGGGAAGCAATTAGAGGTACACATGGGACTTCAAAACGCACATAGGTCTACACAAGAAGTAATTTTCGGTGCACATGAGATTCAAAAACGCACACAGGTACACACGAAGGGTACTTAGCGGTGCACATAAGCGATATTCACGTACATAGGCCTACACGCACACGCACACACACACGCACACACTACAGGGGTTAGGACAAGACTGATCCTCGTTAACTTCCTTACTTCCTCCTCCTCCTCCTCCTACTCCTCCTACTCCTCCTCCTCTTCATCTCGCTACCTTGTCTGACCTTTCCGAGGACGCCTGCGAGGTCATCTTGTATAGGGGGGGAGGGGGGGGCGCTGGGTACTGTGTGTGTGTGTGTGTGTGTGTGTGTGTGTGTGTGTGTGTGTGTGTGTGTGTGTGTGTGTGTGTGTGTGTGTGTGTGTGTGTGTGTGTGTGTGTGCGTGTGTGTGTGTTTGATTCATTCTTTTCTTTCTTATTATGTCTCCTCTCTCTCTCTCTCTCTCTCTCTCTCTCTCTCTCTCTCTCTCTCTTCCATAAAAGGTGTGAGTCCTTGCCCATAAACTTTCGCTATTCAGAACACGAGAGAGAGAGAGAGAGAGAGAGAGAGAGAGAGAGAGAGAGAGAGAGAGAGAGAGAGTCTACCTCCATACCTGAATTTCTTACTTTTAATTAATATACGACACACCAACTCATTAACTACTACTACTACTACTACTACTACTACTACTACTACTACTACTACTACTACTACTACTACTACTACTACTACTACTACTACTACTACTACTACTACTACTACTACTACTACTACTACTACTACTACTACTACTACTACTACTACTACTACTACTACTACTACTTCTTCCGGTCATCTTTATATGGGAGGTGACCATGTGTGTTCATCTCCTTCCTTCCTTCCTTCCTCCTCCTCCTCCTCCTCCTCCTCCTCCTCTTCTTTTTTTCCTCCTCTTCCTCCTCCTCCTCTTTTTTTTGTTCTTCTCTTCTCGTCCTTAAATTTGTCCTTGTCTGTCTGTCTTCTTCCTCCTCCTCCTCCTCCTCTTCTTCTTCTTCTTCTTCTTCTTCTTCTTCTTCTTCTTCTTCTTCTTCTTCTTCTTCTTCTTTTTCATTCATATTCTAAACACATTTTCTTTATTTTTTTTCCTGTTTTATATCTCTCTCTCTCTCTCTCTCTCTCTCTCTCTCTCTCTCTCTCTCTCACACACACACACACACACACACACACACACACACACACACACACACACACACACACACACACACACACACACACACACACACACACACACACACACACACACACACACACACACACACACACACACACAGGTAAAGGTGAGGTGAAGGTTTTTCCTGTCACTTAATTGGCCTATTACCTGTAATACTAGTAGTAGTAGTAGTAGTAGTAGTAGTAGTAGTAGTAGTAGTAGTAGTAGTAGTAGTGGGAAAAACATAGGTGTGGCAGTAATGACACACACACACACACACACACACACACACACACACACACACACACACACACACGCACACATTACCACACCTCGTCACGTGCTCCAATCACAAGCCACATACCTGATCTCTCTCTCTCTCTCTCTCTCTCTCTCTCTCTCTCTCTCTCTCTCTCTCTCTCTCTCTCTCTCTCTCACACACACACACACACACACACACACACACACACACACACACACACACACACACAGATAGCACACTTACACCCCCCATACACCCACCCATACACACACACACGCCTACATACACCCTTTGATAAGATAGCACACAGATTAGGGCACAGAATATCGTATGTTAATCGGGGTCACTTTTAGATAAGTCACCCTTTGAATACTCCTTTTAGTACAGTTTACCTTTCGTAATTCTCGTTTTCTTTGTGTTTATATGGACGAAAACGTGGAGTCTATGATTTTTTTTCTTTTGGATGTGTATATTTTATCTTTAACTATAATTATACGATGTTTTATTAGTATTTGCGTATCTCCGTGTTGCTATTTTTTACATTGGTTGGTCATTGCACAGCCGAATTGTTGCTGTTATTTAAAGATTGCTGAATTCTTAAATGGAGGAGCATAGGCCTGTTTTTCAGACACACGCCAGTCCTCGTCGACAGAACAACTTGGTCACCTCTGTTCACCCTCCCATTGTGTCCCATGTGTACCTGTGGACCCATGAGTAAGACACCCTGTGGTAACCCGGGTCACACCTGCCCTGTGTCCCGGGGTGATGGGTTCAAGGGAGAATGCATATACTCCCAACTCAACTTTCACTCCTATATTTATCTTCGGTTCTTTTAGTATAGTTTGCCATATTTTATCATTTTCTTTGATTGTATTGAAGAAAACGTGTATTCTATGGATGACTTACTTAGAATGTGTGTAATTTATCTTATTTTAAATGTATATATTTAACGGATATAATCTCCCTTATAACACGGAGACCTTCATTTGTATTGCTTAAGAGAATATTGTCTATGTTAAAAGTCTTAGGAAATAACTTACGAATTTAATTACTTATATAAATCTTCCTTCTCCTCCTCCTCCTCCTCCTTCCTCCTCTCCTCCTTCATTCTCCCTCTCCTCCTCCTCCTCTCTTCCTCCTCCATCTTCTCTTCCTCCTCCTTCTCCTCCTCCTCCTCCTCCTCTTCCTCCTCCTCCTCCTCATACTGTTCCACCTCCTCCTCCTCCATTTCCTCCCAACACAGAAACACATACAAAATCACCCCTCCTCCTCCTCCTCCTCCTCCTCCTCCTCTTCCTCTTACCTGTCTTCCTTTGGGGGTGTCTTCCTGTCTTCGGTATTGTTGTTTTAATTTCCAGGCGGGGGCGTCGGGGGGGCGGACCAGGGGGGGCGGCAGAGGGGGGGTGGAAGG
>NW_026111543.1:1183041-1185541 GCF_024679095.1 Eriocheir sinensis | reverse complement strand
AGCAGCGAGTCGTGCAGCGACGCGCCGCCGCCCCGCGAGTCGTCCTCCAGCAGGGAGTCGTGCATGGCGGCGCCGGCCCCGCCCAGCGCCTCCTGCACGGGCTCCAGGTCGGTGCGAGCGCTCTCGTCCTCGGCGTCGCGGTCTCGCGGGTCCAGGTCGGAGTAGAAGCCCGACGAGTCCATCTCCGAGGCGCTGGGGTCGTGCGGGCGCGCCAGCTCGCGCGGCGCGTGGTACAGCTTGCCGTCGATGATGCGCGCCGAGCGGTCCCCGCCGCCCCCAACACCCAGGCCGCCGCCGCCGCCGCGGAGCGCGCCGCCCACGGGGTGGTCGGCCTCGTGGTCGTCCTCGCCGAGGCTCACGTCGTCCATGACGCCCTGGAACAGCCGCACGTCCTCGGTGGGCGACGAGGCCGTGCCCGTGCCGCCCTCGGAGCGCGGGTCACACTCGGCGTCGCCCTGGTAGCCCTGGTCCAGGCTGCCCGCGCTGGTGGTCATGGCGGCGCCGCCCACCACCACGCCCACGCCGCCCGCCACGCTCACCACGCCCACGCCGCCCGCCCACGCCGCCTCCGTCTCCGGCGTCACCTCACCGGGCCCTGCCGCCGCCAGCAGCAGCCGTGTGGTGTAGGGCGTGGCGCGCCGCGCAGCCGCCGGCAGCCGCGCCAGGTCCGCGCAGCCCACCGCCTCGCGAGGCCCTTGTGCCGCAGGGCAGGCGGGGCTGCGGGGCACGGTGCCGGAGAAGGGCACGGGGTCAGGGGCCGCGCTCCGCTGGTCGTCGTCCCCGTGCGGGCGGGGGTCGTCGTCGTCGCGGCGGTCGTCGCGGCGGTCGTCGTCGTGCTCGCGCTGCAGCCGCGCCTCGTCCTGCTGGAAGCGCTCCGTGTCGGGCGAGGGCCGCGGCCTGGAGGGGGAGGAGCCCCCCGAGGAGGTGCTGGCGGCCGCCGTGGCCTCGGCGGAGGAGCGCAGCTCGCGGATGATGGCCGACACGTCGCTGCGGAACAGCTCCTCGTCCAGGGCCGCCACGCTGGGGTCAGAGTCCCACCGGGGCAACGGCTCACCCGAGGCGACGCCTGAAGCCGCGGCGCCCCCCACCGCTCCCACCACTCCCACCGCCGTCGCCACCGCCGGCGCGCCGCCCGCCGCCTCGCACACCTCGTCCTCCAGCGCCGCCACGTCCTCGTCGGAGGGCGAGCGGCCCAGCGAGGCGGAGGCCGTCACGGTGAAGTCCGGCATCTGGTCCGGCGTCAGGATGCCCAGCGAGGAGTCGTCGCACGTGGCGTCGCCGGGGCTGCCCGGGCTGCCCGCACACCCTTCCTCGCCCTCCTCCACGCGCCGCATGGCCCGCGCCGCCCCCGGGCACTCGGCGCCTTCGGGGGACGAGTCTGACGGCCGCCGCGGGAGGCTGCCGCTGGTGGCAGTGGCGGCGAGGCCGGGGCCGGGGCCGGGCACCGCGGCGGGCACGGGGCCGGGGCGGGGCGCGGCGGGCTCGGGGGGCGCCAGTGCCACGCGCGTGACGGGGGCGAAGATGCCGTGCCTGGCGCGGCAGGAAAAGTAGATGACGCCGTCCACGGAGCCGTCGTTCTTGCCCGCCGGGCGGTCCAGCTCCACGCCCGCCCACTCCCCCGCGGCGAAGGCGGTGCGGCCCACGTAGCGCAGAGTGCCGCCCTCCACGCCGCCCACCACCACGCGCCGCCCCACGCCCTCACGCGTCACGCGGCACGCGCTCTCCCCGGCAGCCGGCTCCCAGGGCCGCGACGCCTCCCTCAGGCGCGGCACGGGCGGCACGGCGTGGTGCAGGCGGGGGTGGGCGAGGGGGTGGCCGGGCGGCAGGCAGCGCGGGGGCGGCGCGGGGTAGTCGGGGTAGTCGTCGTCGTCGTCCTCGTCGTCCTGCGGGTAGTCGTCGTCGTCGTGGTAGTCGTGGCGCCGCGCGGCGTGCGTCACGCGCGCCAGCTGCCGCGAGAAGGGCGAGTCGTGGGCGGTGCTGGGCCCCGCGCCCCACGCCCGCGCCTCCCCGCTCGAGATGGACCCCAAGCGGCCCCCGGAGGACACGGGGCGCGGCGGGGCGATGCAGCGCCGCGGGGCACACTCGGGCAGGTCCCCCGTGGAGAACCGCGCCAGCTTGGGGGGCGGCAGGGCGTCAGGGGGGTCCTCGGGGGGGGCGGCGGGGGACAGCGAGAAGGGCCCCGAGCCGCCCGCCAGAGAGAAGGGCGCCCCCACCCTCAGCTGGGGCGGCGCGGGGCGGGGCAGGCCGGAGCGCCGCGCCGTGGGGATGCGACTGTCGCCCGAGGCCTGGGGGGAGGGGGGGGGGTTAGTGGGGTGACACACACACACACACACACACACACACACACACACACACACATGTATCCTTCACGAATACCTCAACCGTGACTTTACCTCCTTCTCTCCCTCCTTTCCTCCTTCCTTCCCTCCTCCTCCTCCTCCTCCTCTTCCTCCTCCTCCTTATTCTTCTTATTCTTCCTCCATTCCTTCCTTCTCTCTCT
>NW_026111543.1:1150541-1173041 GCF_024679095.1 Eriocheir sinensis | reverse complement strand
GCCAAAATTTTTCCACTACGCCCGGAAATCGAACCCGGGCTCTCTCGGTTGAGCTGAGTGTGCTAACCACTGCACCACGAAGCCCCTAACTTGAAGAAAACAACAACAAAAAGATGGACACTGTTGATATGCGTATCCTCGTCCCCCTAATGAGAGGCTCCCCCCCCTCAAAGCTATTCCCTTGTGTTTCCACGTGTTGTATCATAACATCAAATTGTTCTATTTTCCCGGAGGTCATTGTTGTATTCAGGGCCCACAGAAGACTCCAAGGTGTGGGTATTACCTTCGCGAGAGTGTAATATTAACGCCAATATTACATTCCTCAACATTAGCCCAAAATAATATCCAGAAAAAAATTATTAGGGACAGCGAGAAAATGTGCAAGTCACCCCTTCGAAACGTAAACACAGCCTCGAAAAACACCATTAAAACACACAACACACACTCCACCCGCTGTTTTAACCACACAGAAACAACTAGACACATAAAACAACACATCCACACCCATAAAACACCTCAGAGACACACACAAACCCTAAAAAATGATAACTTTGGAGAGCGAGAAAATGTGCGAGTCACCCCTTCGAAACGTTAAAAAGAAACTCGTAAAACACCATTAAAACACACAACACACACTCCACCGGCTGTTTTAACCACACAGAAACAACTAGACACATTAAACAACACACCCATACCCATAAAACACCTCAGAGACACACACAAACCCTAAAAACTGATAACTTGGGAAAGGCGAGAAAATGTGCAAGTTACCCCTTCGAAACTTTAAAAAAATACATCATAAAACACCATTAAAACACACAAAACACACTCCATCGGCTGTTTTAACCACACAGAATCAACTAGACACATAAAACAACACATCCACACCCATAAAACACCTCAGAGACACACACACATTCCAAAAATGATAACTTGGGAGAGGCGAGAAAATGTGCAAGTTACCCCTTCGAAACTTTAAAAAATACATCATAAAACACCATTAAAACACACAAAACACACTCCACCCGCTGTTTTAACCACACAGAAACAACTAGACACATTAAACAACACATCCATACCCATAAAACACCTTAGAGACACAATTAAATACCAGAAAAAAAATATTTGGGACAGCGAAAAAACATGCAAGTCCCCCCTTCGAAACGTAAACACTGCACATAAAACACCATTAAAACACACAACACACACTCCACCCGCTGTTTTAACCACACAGAAACAACTAGACACATAAAACAACACACCCATACCCATAAAACACCTCAGAGACACACACAAACCCCAAAAAACAAATATACAAAAAATCCCTCCATGACCCTTCCCGTGTCAAATGTAAACAAACATTAAAACACGAATTAAAGCCAAACACTCACTCGTCACGGTGTTTTAATGGTGCCAGAAGGTCATTGAGGCACTGGCGCTTGTTCCTGGTGATTGTGGCACTTTTATGACGCGGCACTGAGGCAAAATAAGGTAAAATAAGAGGCCGCCATGACACATAAGGGAGATTTGTCCTACCCGGGTCGATTTCTTTGCGCTCGTATCCCCCTCGTGTTTATTATTGTTATGTTTATTTATTTATTTTAGTGTTTGTATATGTTTGTTTTTGCTTGATTTATATTATTTACTTTTTTTTTATTCTTATTTATAGTTGCATAGCGTCAAGAATCACCCCTGTCAACCTTCTCTCTCTCTCTCTCTCCATTCCTACTCATTTTTCTCTTTCTCTCTCCATTTCTTTTTTTTTTCTCTCTCTCCATTCCTCCTCCTCTCTCTCTTTCCTCCATTCCTCCTCCTCTCTCTCTTTCCTCCATTCTTCTTCCTCCTCTTCCTCCTTATACAATTTCCTCTTCTTCCTCCTCCTTCTCTTCCTCTTCTTCTACCTTATACAATTTCCTCCTCCTCTTCTTCTTCCTCTTCTTCCTAATACAATTTCTTCTCTCCTCTTCCTTATACAATTTCCTCCTCCTCTTCCTCCTCTTATTAAAACAACAATTAACTTTATATATATTTACTTACTTATACAAAAAGAGAAATACAAATAATAATAACAATTGGAAAGGTTTAATATAATAGATGTCTTCAAATAGATTACATAGATTTATATAGATTGCAATAGATGTTATATTACACACACACACACACACACACCTGCAAATTCCACATCTACACAGTTTTGTCTCTCTTTCCACACCTGAAATCAAGCCTTACACACCTGCATGCACTTCCAAACCTGTTAATCACACACTTACACATCTGTCTCTCTCTTTACACACCTGAAATTCACTCACACACACCTGCCTCTCCTCCAAACCTGCTAAATATACTTTTTTTTAACACATGTACACACCTGAAATTATCCTTCCACACCTGCTAATCACACATCTGCACTTTTTTATCATTTTTCAACTTCAGTCTCTCCCACACACCTGTATATATCTCTCTCACACACCTGCCAAGCCTTCCACACATCTGTCCACACCTGCAGGGCCTTCTACACACCTGAAAACACACTTACACACCTCCCAACACACTCACACCTGCATATCTCTCTCCCACACACCTGACAAGCTTTCCACACATCTGTCCACACCTGCAGGGCCTTTTACACACCTTCAAACACACCCACACCTGCTAACTACACACCTGAAAGCAATTTAACACACACTTACACACCTGGTTTTGGCATTTTTTCCACATATGAAAACACACACACACACACACACACCTGCAAATCTCTCTCACACACCTCTTCCAAACCCGTTCCACACCTCCACAGGCCTTCTATCCCTCCACATGGCTCTCTCCCACACACCTGCATATATCTCTCACTCTCCAGTCTCCACACACCTGAAAACACACTTACACACCTTCCAGCACATACCCAAACCTGGTAATTACACATCTACACATATTTCCACACCTGCAAACACCCACGAATCTCTCTCACACACACCTGACACACTGCTCCAGCTTCCACACACCTGCCAAATCATTACAAACCTGCATATCTCTCTCTCTCTCTCGCACTTAACACACTCCTCCTGCACCCGCTCACCCGCCCCACACCTGACACACACTTCCCCAGCTTCCACACACCTGCCAAGTCATTCCAAACCTGCATATCTCTCTCTCTATCACACTTAACATGCCTCTCCTAAATCTGCTCACCCTCCCACACCCGCCCCACACCCGCCACACACCCGTCGCCCCTCAGGTGTGTTGCAGGAGACGGTTGAATGCGTTGTAAGCACTCTCCAGGTCAAAGATTACCTGTCGGACCTGTGTCTCGGAAAGTGTCTCGTCAGCTGTCATCCCCTCCAAGGTGTTGATCCACTCTTTGACCTTGACCCGACCCTCAAAGTCCTGCAAAGAGGGGGGGGGGGAGGGGGGGGATAGATTAGGACACATAGTATTAGTTTAGGTGAGCTTAAGATACATTGGGATACATTAAGATACATTATACTGGTTCCGATAACCTTAGGATAGAAACTACAGTATATAGATTTTTTTTGAATATTTAATCCATCAGTGTTGCCGGAGTGAAGGGGTTAAACATCTAACAGACAGCCTACAACAGCCCCCTGACATGCCTCTAAAGTAGGTCTATAATAATGTATGATAATTTGTATATCATGGAAATTCGACCTTATCATCAAGGATATCCCCTTAAGTTTCCCGGTACCCCCCAGAGCTGACCTGTGGGATGAGGGAGAGTCTGGTCATATTGTCGTGCAGGTCCTTGAGGTCAGGCTGCAGCTCATCGTTGGCGTTGATGCCCAGACGGAGCTTGTCCATGACCGTGATGAACAGCTGTGGGGAGAAGATGGAAAGTTTTGTTTAGTGGGCAGCGCAACATCTGTGGTCATATGCCGGAGAGAGACAGAAGGGGAAAGAAGGAAAGTTTTGTTTAGTGGGCGCAACATCTGTGGTCATATGCCGGAGAGAGACAGAAGGGAAGGAATTATAGGAGAAGGGAACAGTTGGAAAGTTTCGTTTAGTGGGCAGCGCAACATCTGTGGTCATATGCCGGAGAGAGACAGAAGGGGAAGGAATTATAGGAGAAGGGAACAGTTGGAAAGTTTCATTCAGTCGGCGCAACATCTGTGGTCATATGCCGGAGAGAGACAGAAGGGGAAGGAATTAAAGGAGAAGGGAACAGTTGGAAAGTTTTGTTTAGTCGGCGCAACATCTGTGGTCATAAGCTGGAGAGAGACAGAAGGGGAAGGAATTATAGGAGAAGGGAACAGTTGGAAAGTTTCGTTTAGTCGGCGCAACATCTGTGGTCATATGCCGGAGAGAGACAGAAGGGGAAGGAATTATAGGAGAAGGGAACAGTTGGAAAGTTTCGTTTAGTGGGCGCAACATCTGTGATCATATGCCGGAGAGAGACAGAAGGGGAAGGAATTATAGGAGAAGGGAACAGACCCCAGGAGACGGGACACAACCCCCGATTAATACCTGGTACCCATTCACTGCTGGGTGGACAGGGGCGTAGGGTATCAGAAAACACACCCAAACTTTTCCACTACGCCCGGGAATCGAACCCGGGCTCTCTCGATTAGCTGGGAGGGAGAATGGAAGTGATTTTTTTTACCACAAAAGATGGAGGTCAAGGGCACAAAAAAGGGAAACTATAATAAAAATACATAAATACAGAGAATATATTGCCAGTGAGGAACAATGGGAGGGGAAATATATGATGCCCAGACCCAGCTTGTCCATGGCAGTGAGGAACAATGGGAGGGGAAATACATGATGCCCAGACCCAGCTTGTCCATGGCAGTGAGGAACAATGGTAGGGGAAATACATGATGCCCAGAAGCAGCTTGTCCATGGCTGTGAGGAACAATGGGAGGGGAAATATATGATGCCCAGACCCAGCTTGTCCATGGCAGTGAGGAACAATGGGAGGGGAAATATATGATGCCCAGACCCAGCTTGTCCATGGCAGTGAGGAACAATGGGAGGGGAAATATATGATGCCCAGACCCAGCTTGTCCATGGCAGTGAGGAACAATGGGAGGGGAAGGAGAGGGCTACATCACAAGGCTGGGAAAGTGAAGTCATGATCACCCGACAACACAAATAATCTTAAAAATATCCATCTTAGTGTTGCCGGAAGACATATGTTACGCGGACTCACGGATACGATGTCAGCGATGCACTTGCTTGTGTTGCCCTTATCGTCCTTGATGGTGATGGGGCGGTCCTCACGGATGCGGTCCAGGGCGGCCGGGCAGTCCAGCTGGAGGGGGGGAGGAGGGGGGGGAGGAGGGGGGAAGGGAGTTATCATCATAGGAAAATGTTGACGATATTTATTTTCATTAGTTTATTTTTTACATGATTGTTTACACACGGACGTTATCATGATTATGTTGCCCTGCCCTGCCCACGCACCTTGTACTTTTTGACGAAAGCCTCCACGCTTGGGCACTCCTCACATTGCACCAGTTTGAAGGCCGCCTTGTACTGTACCAAAAGCTTGCTGCACCAGGCTGTGTACTCCTTGGGGGGCACCACGTCCTGGGGGGGGTGAGAGGTCATTAACAGATACAACCAAACCTGACATCACCCCACTCTCCTTTTAACCTAAGTGGACCTAACCTTTGTCCCTCTCCCGTTCCCCCTAATCTCACCCTCACAAGGTCTAAGTCTAATAGGGATTTTTTGGTCTTTCTCCCCCCCCCTGTTTAGCTTAGTCTCCCCTGTCCGCGCACCTTAATGTACATCTTCTCAAGGCTCTGGAGGGTGTTCATCACAGCGTACAGCTCCGCAAGGTTGTCGTACCTGAAAGAGTTAGAATTATTATCATTATTATTGTTTAAGAGATTGGTAAGTTAAAATTATTGTGCAGTTTTCCTTCAATTGTATTTTTCATTGTTATTGTTAGTGTTTAAGAGATTGGTAAGTTAAAATTATTGTGCAGTTTTCCTTCAATTGTATTTTTCATTGTTATTGTTAGTGTTTAAGAGATTGGCAAGTTAAAATTATGGTTAGTTTTCCTTCAATTGTATTTTTCATTGTTATTGTTAGTGTTTAAGAGATTGGTAAGTTAAAATTATGGTTAGTTTTCCTTCAATTGTATTTTTCATTATTATTGTTAGTGTTTAAGAGATTGGTAAGTTAAAATTATTGTGTAGTTTTCCTTCAATTGTATTTTTCATTGTCATTGTTAGTGTTTAAGAGATTGGTAAGTTAAAATTATGGTTAGTTTTCCTTCAATTGTATTTTTCATTGTTATTGTAAGTGTTTAAGAGATTGGTAAGTTAAAATTATGGTTAGTTTTCCTTCAATTGTATTTTTCATTGTTATTGTTAGTGTTTAAGAGATTGGTAAGTTAAAATTATGGTTAGTTTTCCTTCAATTGTATTTTTCATTGTTATTGTAAGTGTTTAAGAGATTGGCAAGTTAAAATTATGGTTAGTTTTCCTTCAATTGTATTTTTCATTGTTATTGTAAGTGTTTAAGAGATTGGCAAGTTAAAATTATTGTGCAGTTTTCCTTCAATTGTATTTTTCATTGTTACTGTTAGTGTTTAAGAGATTGGTAAGTTAAAATTATGGTTAGTTTTCCTTCAATTGTATTTTTCATTGTTATTGTTAGTGTTTAAGAGATTGGTAAGTTAAAATTATGGTTAGTTTTCCTTCAATTGTATTTTTCATTGTTATTGTTAGTGTTTAAGAGATTGGCAAGTTAAAATTATTGTACAGTTTTCCTTCAATTGTATTTTTCATTGTTATTGTTAGTGTTTAAGAGATTGGTAAGTTGAAATTATTGTGTAGTTTTCCTTCAATTGTATTTTTCATTGTTATTGTTAGTGTTTAAGGGATTGGTAAGTTAAAATTATGGTTAGTTTTCCTTCAATTGTATTTTTCATTGTTATTGTTAGTGTTTAAGAGATTGGTAAGTTAAAATTATGGTTAGTTTTCCTTCAATTGTATTTTTCATTGTTATTGTTAGTGTTTAAGAGATTGGTAAGTTAAAATTATGGTTAGTTTTCCTTCAATTGTATTTTTCATTGTTATTGTTAGTGTTTAAGAGATTGGTAAGTTAAAATTATGGTTAGTTTTCCTTCAATTGTATATTTCATTGTTATTGTTAGTGTTTAAGAGATTGGTAAGTTAAAATTATGGTTAGTTTTCCTTCAATTGTATTTTTCATTGTTATTGTTAGTGTTTAAGAGATTGGTAAGTTAAAATTATGGTTAGTTTTCCTTCAATTGTATTTTTCATTGTAATTGTTAGTGTTTAAGAGATTGGTAAGTTAAAATTATTGTGCAGTTTTCCTTCAATTGTATTTTTCATTGTTATTGTTAGTGTTTAAGAGATTGGTAAGTTAAAATTATTGTACATTCCTTCAATTGTATTTTTCATTGTTATTGTTAGTGTTTAAGAGATTGGTAAGTTAAAATTATTGTGCAGTTTTCCTTCAATTGTATTTTTCATTGTTATTGTTAGTGTTTAAGAGATTGGCAAGTTAAAATTATGGTTAGTTTTCCTTCAATTGTATTTTTCATTATCATTGTTAGTGTTTAAGAGATTGGCAAGTTAAAATTATGGTTAGTTTTCCTTCAATTGTATTTTTCATTGTTATTGTTAGTGTTTAAGAGATTGGTAAGTTAAAATTATCGTGTAGTTTTCCTTCAATTGTATTTTTCATTGTTATTGTTAGTGTTTAAGAGATTGGTAAGTTAAAATTATGGTTAGTTTTCCTTCAATTGTATTTTTCATTGTTATTGTTAGTGTTTAAGAGATTGGTAAGTTAAAATTATGGTTAGTTTTCCTTCAATTGTATTTTTCATTGTTATTGTTAGTGTTTAAGAGATTGGTAAGTTAAAATTATTGTGCAGTTTTCCTTCAATTGTATTTTTAATGTTGAGTTGTTAATATTAAAACAAGTATGTATATATGTATCAAACCTCTGTCACATACTACTACTACTACTACTACTACTACTACTACTACTACTACTACAGACTCACTTTTCCCTCTCCCTGGCATTGGTGTACAGCTTGACCTCCTCGTAGAGTTCAGGCCTATTGTGGTCTGTGGGGGAGAAGGTTACATTAGACAATTATTATAGACAAAACTTATTGATGTACATTATTTAAGGGTTTTACTATTGATATTCTTTCTTTTACATATAAATTATTCCTCCCTTTCTTTGTCTTTTCTCTCCATTCCCTCCCTTCCTCTCCTCCCATCTTTAGTCATAATTAATCTTCCTCCCTTCCTTTATTTCCTTCTCTCAATCTTTCTCCTTCCTCTCCTCCCTCTTCCTTCTCTTTTTTCTCCCTTCCTTATCTTCCTTCTTCCTCTCCCTTCCTTTCCTTCTCCTTCTCTTTCTCTCCCTTCCTTTCCTTCTCCTTCTCTTTCTCTCCCTTCCTTTCCTTCTCTTTCTCTCCCTTCCTTTCATTCTCTCCCTCCCTTCCCTTCCTCTCCCTTCTCCTTTTTCTCCCTTCCTTATCTTCCTCTCCCTTCCTTTCCTTCTCCTTTTTCTCTCCCTTCCTTTCCTTCTCCTTCTCTTTCTCTCCCTTCCTTTCTTCTCCTTCTCTTTCTCTCCCTTCCTTTCCTTCTCTTTCTCTTTCTCTCCCTTCCTTTCCTTCTCTTTCTCTTCCTTCCTTTCCTTCCTCTCCCTTCTCCTTTTTCTCCCTTCCTTCCCTTCCTCTCCCTTCTTCTTCCTTCCCTTCTCCTTCTCTATCTCTCCCTTCCCTTCCTCTCCCTCTCCCTTCCTTTCCTTCTTCCTCTCCCTTTCCTCCCTTCCCCCAGTGTTCCCTCCCTTCCCCCCGGCGTCTCCTTACCCTGGGTGTTGTTGGAGGAAAGTCCCGCGAACATCTTGGAGGAATAATGGAGGAAACGGAGGAAAAATGACGAAATTCTCTCCCTCTCTCTCTCCCTTGTTGACACAGGGAGGGCTGAGGAGGAGGATTCGGCGCCAGTTTTTTCGGTTATTTCACGTATTTCCTCCTTATTTAGGCTATGATAATTATTCAAAAGGAAGAATAAGTATAATTAGTATCATTGGTGTGGTGTTTATTGTACTTTATGGCGTTAATAGACGGCAATTAATATTTTTAGCCGAATTTGTCCGCCATTAGTCATAAACAGAGAATTACAGAGTGCACCAAAATAATATATACCTATTATGACCTCATTTATTTCTCCCTGAAGTCTAATTACTGATCATCTAGTTATTAATATAAAACGTTAATGATGCAATAAATATATGACGGAAGTAATAAATCAACGTATTCATTCTGTGTAAAAATATAGGGTAAAAAAAGGTGAGTGGGTGGACATGTATTTTTTGTGTAACCCTGTAGCGACTGAGTGAGACTTACAGAGTGCACAAAAATCTACGGACTCACCAAACCTTTACTTAATTATCCCACAAGTCTAATTACCGATATGATAGTAATTAATATACAAAGAAAAGAGTACAATACATATATGAATTAAGTAATAAGTCAATCTATTTATTTGGTATGGGAATAAATGGTAGATAAAGTGGAGTGGATGATCATGAGTTTTTTGTGTAGCCCTGTAGAGTAAAAAAAAAACATCTATATTTCACATTTTTTTAGGTAATTAACTCATTTTAAAAACCCAAAATACTTAGAAAATACTTATCTTAATTAATCACATTCAAAACCGTATTAATATAACCCCAAAACAGCAAAACAACCCCACCATATCACATTTTGAGTATATAACTAATTAAAACTAACTCAAACTCCCCTAAAAATACTTAATAATACTCAAAATAATTAATAACATTTAAAACTACACTTAATTAATACAAACCTCCATTAATACAAACCAAAATAATGATAAGCTCGTATCTCCTCGGCCTCCTTCCTCGACCACGGCATGGCGGACACTCCTCCCTTGAAGCCTCCGGTAATTATCGCCTTATATCTCCTACTTAACACGCCATCCCTTACTTAAATAACTTTATAAGTGTTCCTAAGTGTATTGCAAGTATATATGTTTCACTATTTACCCGCTACGTTGTATACTTTAGGAGATTTATAAGTGTTTCTAAGTGGATTGTTTTAGGGCAACCACGCCATTTCATACTTACAAGGTCCATTTAAGTGCTTGTAAGTGTAGGAAAAGTGTCTGATCCTTACTTATAAGCCACGTATAAGTAAGAAAGATTAACTCACTTTCTTAAATCACGTTGTTTCGTATAAGTATTTTAACTACAGGGTCTTATAAGTATTGAAGTAGGTGTAGGAAAAGTGTCTGATTCTTACTTATAAGCCACGTAAGTAAGTAAGATTAACTCACTTTCATAAATCACGTGGTTTTTATAAGTATTTTAACTCCTACACTTATAAGTATTTAAGTGCAAGTCCATTTCATACTTATAAGGTCCATTTAAGTGTGGTAAGTGCAGGAAACGTGTCTGATTCTTACTTATAAGCCACATGTAAGTAAGATACTCTTTTTTTTAAATCACATGTGGTTTCATATAAGTATTTTAACATGTAAATGACCTTATAAGTATTTAAGTAATTCCTTGTATTTCACTTTACTTGCTATGACACACTTATAAGGTCTCAGTGAGGATGATTTTACACTTTCTAAGTACAAAATTTACTTATAAGTGGTTTTCTACTTCCAAAATCTTTTAACATGTGCTCACTTAAAATCTTGTTAGTGTAAATGAAGTGTTGGTAGTAATAAGTAAGGTAGGTAGTAATTTAAGTGTGTGTTGCGAAGGCTAGAGTCACTGTCCGGGGCTGGCATCCCTGCCCGGTGCTGAGTGCTTCGCAGAGCAAAGTGTTGCCCATATGCCCCGCCAGGCCCCCCATGGCCCGGTGGTCACACGGCCCCATACAGATAATGTTAGATCATTATTATTAGTTTTGGTTTTATTCCACCATGTCTTCCATCCACCCATGAAACACAAGCCTTCCCTCTCCACACAGGCGGAACACACCCGGCTGCCTGATGGGTGACCCGGGCAGATCTGGATCTGGATCTATGATGCGCAGGGCACCTGTACAGGTGCCAACCCCATGACCTGCTGATTAACCTGGGGCAGGTGACCCCTCCACCTCCCCTGCCAGGCTGAGGTGTCCCGGCCTCCCCGCCAAGGTGTGTGCCCGGGGACATTGTTAGTAACATGTATCTGTTGGTAATATTGTTAAGTACCAACACATGTGTGAGGGTTAGTTTTACCTGATTATTAGCGTCACTGATTGGTGAGTTTGTTTTTCAACGTGGTCTTGTCACAGTGTTCATCATGTTTATTTTAATTTCTTGATGCATTGGCTACATGATGGGGCTCAGCCCCTTCCCATGGGGTGATTGGGCCTGGTTATAAAACAGGGGGCAGGGCCCTGCTAGGTGGTGTGAGGGCGGCACACCCACTCTGTGCCCCCCCTCCATGGGGTGTGGTACTTTTACGGTGTGCCAGACTAACCCTCACCGGGGGGCAGCACCATAGCTACTGGCGCACCCACAGTGGGGCGCTGGTTTTAATGTGCTGCTACACACACACACACACACACACACACACACACACAGGGGAGACATCTGTTATGTGTTAATGGTTTCCCTGCAGCAGAAGTGATTTAATCCTTGTGGTCTCCTCAGGTGGTGGCTGCCTGGTGCTCCCCCTCACCTGCCCGGCCCAGCTCCCCGGCACACTTAACCACAACGCTGGCACAGGTACGCACACACACCTTTACTAATGATGTATTAATGAAGGCCATTGATGTATACACACTTATTAATGATGACAGCTTCTACACTCTACAGCCATGAGAGCTAATTGGCTTAATCTTTTCTGAAATAAGTGGAAAAAAATCAATATATACCTTAATTTTTGTATATATTTTAATCTTCTACACCTGTAATTTTTTCTACACAGGTGATGGTTGCTAACGAGGTGTCTTCCTTCTCCTCAGGTGTGCTGGCTGCCCCTCACCTGCCCAGCACAATTACACACACCTTCACTAATGATGTTTTAATGAAGGCCATTGATGTATACACACTTATTAATGATGACAGCTTCTACACTCTACAGCCATGAGAATCTTTTCTGAAATAAGTGGAAAAAATCAATATATACCTTAATTTTTGTATATATTTTAATCTTCTACACCTGTAATTTTGGTGATGGTTGAGGTGTCTTCCTTCTCCTCAGGTGTGCTGGCTGCCCCTCACCTGCCCAGCACACTTAATTAGAACGCTGGCACAGGTACGCACACACACCTTCACTAATGATGTTTTAATGAAGGCCATTGATGTATACACACTTATTAATGATGACAGCTTCTACACTCTACAGCCATGAGAGCTAATTGGCTTAATCTTTTCTGAAATAAGTGGAAAAATATCAATAAATACCTTCATTTTTTATATATATTTCTCATCTTCCATATCTGACATTTCTCTTACACAGGTGATGGTTGCTAATGAGGTCTCTTCCTTCTCCTCAGGTGCGCAGAGGCTCCCAGGCACACTAACGAGATGACCACCACAGGTACACAAACCCACACCTTCACCTGTCCTAATTAATGTCTACCACACTTACTGATGATGACAGATTCTCCACTCTACCCCCATGAGAGCTAATTGGCTTAATCTTTTCTGAAATAAGTTAAAACATTTGGTATATCACATTTTTATATACTTTTTTCCTTCTCCTAATGTCTGCTCTCTTCCGCACAGGTGATGTCTGCTAACGAGGCACCTCCACACACCTGTACCAGTTATGACCTTTGAGAAATAATAAAAAAACACTATTTGATTTTTTAAGCTTTATTTCTCTCCTTGGCTTGGAAAAACTGTATAGAATGTCTTATAATCTAATTGCATTGTCGTGTTCTATGGGTAACAAACAGACTAGCAATAACATTTGACCGAGCGCTTTGGGGGTGAAAGATATTGATGAAATGTCGAGAATTGGGTAATTTTCGCATCAATGTGTTTTTAAAGGGTATAGAATTGTTAAAGATCAATTGAGTGGGCAGGGAAGGAAAGGGAACATTGATAAAACTTCAAGAATTCGGATAATTTTTGCATCAATGTGTTTTATAAGGGTATAGAATTGTTTACGGGCATTTGAGTGGGCAGGGAAGGGAGGGGAATATTGATAAAACTTAAAGGATTCGGATAATTTTTGCATCAATGTGTTTTTAAAGGTTCTAGAATTGTTTACGGGCATTTGAGTGGACAGGGAAGGGGAGGGACATCGTTGGCGCCTCAAGAGTGGACAGCGGATGGAAGGGAAGGGACACCATGCTTCAAGAGCGGACATTGAAGGCAGAAAGGGCTGTAGTGCTTCCTAAGTCTCCCTAAACTTTACTGCCTTGCCTTTTAAAACCACAACAATTCAAAAACTCCTCGTAAAAATGTCTTAAAATTGGGTCTAATTATTTACGAGCATTTTCATACCCAGCCCTGCCTATTAAGACCACAAGGATTCACGTAACCCCTCATAGAAAGTGTGTCGGAACAGTTGAATTGGGGTTGGTTATCTATCAAATGATCCGCCTTCCCTGCAAATCATCCAAGCTTACTGATAGCGGATGGGACTTGGGAGGAGAGAAGGAAATTGAAATCCGATATGTCCCTATTTTCATGCCCTTAGAAGATTGAGGATTATACATCGATTTTAAACCCAATGTTCCGCTTTTCCTGTAAATCACCCAAGCTTACTGATAGCGGATGGGACTTAGGAGGAGAGAAGGAAATTGAAATCCGATATCCCTATTTTCATGCCCTTAGAAGATTGAGGATTATACATCGATTTTAAACCCAATCTTCCACCTTCCCTGCAAATCACCCAAGCTTATTGATAGCGGATGGGACTTAGGAGAAGAGAAGGAAATAGAAGTCCGATATATCCTTAGAAGATTGTGAATTATAGATCGATTTAAAACCCAATCTTCCGCCTTCCGTGCAAATCACCCAAGCTTACTGATAGCGGACAATTTAAAACCCGAAAGTGCTTAGTCTGTTCTTAACATTACAGAACAGCACTACAAAGCTACATAACAAGAGTGTGTGAGTGCGTGTGAGTGTGTGTGTGTGTGTGTGTGCAAGCCAGACACACATATGTTACACTTCAATCAATTTCTCTCCTTTGCGTTTTACAGAGAATCAAAAAAACAGGAAATATTTAAAAGAAGCTGAATTAATACCAGAAACACCATAGGCCTGTATAACATGAAGGCGACCTGACCTTGTGGCGGGTTGCGGTGAAAAGGTCAGGTCGTTTATGTGAACCTGATGTCCTAATGTTAGTTTTTAAAATACAAGTGAGGAAGGTCAGGTCATTGATGCACCTAATGTCTTAAAATTAGCGTTTTTTAAAATACTACTGAGAAAAAAAATTTGAATATATATACTCGAGAAAAATAATTAAAATATATACTAGAGATTAAAAGAACATTGAACAAGAGTTATATATATGAAAACTTATTAAAATACATGTTCCTAAAGTTAGTTGTTAAAATCAAAGTGAGGAAGGTCATGTCATTGATGCACCTAATGTCTTAAAATTAGCGTTTTTTAAAATACTACTGAGAAAAAATAATTGAATATATTCTCGAGAAAAATAATTAAAATATATACTAGAGATTAAAAGAACATTGAACAAGAGTTATATATATGAAAACTTATTAAAATACATGTTCCTAAAGTTAGTTTTTAAAATACAAGTGAGGAAGGTCAGGTCATTGATGCACCTAATGTCTTAAAATTAGCATTTTTTAAAATACTACTGAGAAAAAAATTTGAATATATTCTCGAGAAAAATAATTAAAATATATACTAGAGATTAAAAGAACATTGAACAAGAGTTATATATATGAAAACTTATTAAAATACATGTTATACTTCAGAACAAAAATTTTAAATATATACTTAAAAGAAAATAACTTACAATAGGCCTAATATCTGAATTACTAACCAAAGACAAATGTTGAAATAGAAAAACATTGATGACTGATGACTCTGAAAACTGTTTGGTGACTCAGCGATGACTTGGTGACTCAACGGACAGACTGATGACTTTGAAAACTGTTTGGTGACTCAGAGCGATGACTGACGACTAATAGGGTGACTCAACGGACTGACTGATGACTGAAAACTGTTTGGTGACTCAGAGCGATGACTTGGTGACTCAACGGACTGGCTGATGACTTTGAAAACTGTTTGGTGACTCAGAGCGATGACTTGGTGACTCAACGGACTGACTGATGACTTTGAAAACTGTTTGGTGACTCAGAGCGATGACTGACGACTAATAGGGTGACTCAACGGACTGACTGATGACTTTGAAAACTGTTTGGTGACTCAGAGCGATGACTAACCACTAAGAGGATGACTGCTGGATTAGGTGACTCGACAGACTAACTGATGACTCTGCTAGTGACTCAGATTGATGACTTGTATATATATTTTTGTGACTTTAGCAAACAAAAGTGATGACTATTGAACTATAATGACTCATTGATGACTCACTGATGACTACTTAGAGTGATGATTTTTCTTGTTTTTGTGTGTGATTTTAACAAGCAATATCGATGACTCACGGACCTTATGACTCTCCGATGACTGATGACTCTCCTAGTGACTCAAAATGATGACTTTTTTTTCCATTTTGGTGACTCAACAAGGAATATCGATGACTCCTGGACTTAATAACTCTGATGACTGCTGGTGACTCAGAGTGATGACTGATGACTCTCCTAGTGACTCACAATGATGACTCTACTTTTTGTTACTATTAAGTGACTCAACGAACAAAACTTGATGACTACTGGACTTAATGACTCACTCTGATGACTGATAGTGACTCAGAGTGATGACTGATGACTCTCCTAGTGACTCACAATGATGACTCTACTTTTTGTTACTATTAAGTGACTCAACGAACAAACAAACTGATGACTACTGGACTTAATGACTCACTCTGATGACTCCTGATGACTGGTGACTCAGAGTGATGACTAATGACTCGCTCGTGACTCAAAATGATGACTTTTCTTAATTTTTCACACATTTTTCAAGACCAGCGACTCAACCACCAATACCGATGACTCCTGGACCTGACAACTACCCCATGACTCCCGGATGACTCAGAGGGATGACTTGGGAGCCTCCAGAACGGCCCGCATCTCCTGTAGCGACCGGGTGAGGGCACGGGTGAATGCGGCAGAGTCACTCACGGTGGATGACTTGTAGTGACTTATGAAGAAGGTGAATCTGTGGGAGGAGGAGACGGGTGAAAGGGGAGGGAGATGGGTGACGACATGGGTGAAGGGGGAGAGGAGATGGATGACCAGCAAGAGAGAGAGAGAGGGAGAGAAATGGCTCGTCAGGGAAGGAGGTTCAATGGAAAAGGTCTGATCGCTTATAGAAATCAACCCATCAATCGCTCATCCATCACACACACACAGGGAGGAGACGGGTGAAGGGTGAGGACATGGGTGAAGGGGGGAGGAAACGGGTGACCAGCCAGAGGAGGTTGAATGGAAAATGTCTGATCGCTGAGAGAGAAATTTAAGTTATCACCCACACACCCGCCATCCGCCCCACACACCCGCTACACACCTGTCACCCAGCATGTTGTAGAAGCATCCATATCCGTCCTTGGTCATGGCCGCCACGCCCCCAAAGACAGGGGTATAGCCCACAGTACTGGTGGATAAGTGGAAGTTCCCGCCTCCACCACTGTGGCGAGAATGGAGAGATTAGTGGTTTGATGATAGACGGAATTAGTGGAGTCTCTCTCTCTCTCTCTCTCTCTCTCTCTCTCTCTCTCTCTCTCTTGATGTTTTCTATACTTTTCTCCATTCCTTTCCTTCCCTTCATTTCCCTTCCCTTCCCTTCCCTTCCCTTCCTCTCCCTTTCCTTCCCTTCCCTTCCCTTCCCTTCCTCTCCCTGTCCTTCCCTTCCCTTCCTCTCCCTGTCCTTCCCTTCCTCTCCCTGTCCTTCCCTTCCCTTCCCTTTCCTTCCTTTCCTCTCCCTGTCCTTCCCTTCCCTGTCCTTCCTCTCCCTTCCCTTCCCATCCCTCCCTAACCTAACCCAACACACACACACACAAACACTATCCCTCCCCTCCCTTCCCTTCCCACACCCCCCCACGCACCCCTACGCACCTCTTAACATAGGCAGGGTCCGTGAACAGGCCCGGCACCTCCTCCCCGGCCTCCAGCGCGATGATATAGAGACCAAATAGGTGTCGATCCACTCCATGGTTGTTTTCGCAAAGGCCTCTGAGGGAGTTGTGTTTCTCGATAGCAGTGATGAGCTTGTGGCGCTTCTCGGAGGTCTGAGGAGGAGGAGGAGGAGGGAAGAGATGGTTTAGGAAAGGGAGGAGGAGGAGGAGGAGGAGGAAGGAAGAGGAGGAGGAGAGAGAGAAGGAAAGGAAGGGAGGTGTAGGGAAAGGGAGGAGGAAGGAAGGGAGAGAAAGAAGGGAGGAGGAGGAGGAGAAGGAAGGAAGGAAGAGATAGTTTAGGAAAGGGAGGAGGAGGAGGAGGAAGGAAGAGGAAGGAAGAGGAGGAGGAGGAGGAAGGAAGGAAGGAAGAGATAGTTTAGGAAAGGGAGGAGGAGGAGGAGGAGGAGAGAGAGAAGGGAAGGAAGGGAGGAGGAGAGGAGGAAAGGAAGGGAGATGTAGGGAAAGGGAGGAGGAAGGAAGGGAGAGAAAGAAGGGAGGAGGAGGAGAGAGAGAGAGAAAGAAGATTAGTAAGAGGTATTTTAGGAAAGGGAGAGGAGAGGAGAGGAGGAGGAGGAGGAAGGGAGGAGAAGAAGAAGAAGAAGAAGAAGAAGAGGAGGAGGAGAAGAAAAAAAGGAGAAATTAAGAAAAAAAAATATATATATACTATTTCAAAATAATACCACTACTACTACTACTACTACTACTACTACTACTACTACTACTAACCGTTGCCTTCTGGTTGAGCATGGTAGAGGCCCAGTCAACCGCCTCGGTAGTACAGGAGCGGATCGTTTCTGTCCTTCCGTGGTAGAACTGGCGGGTGGAGGCTGTCTCGTAGGTCGGAGCTGGTCTGAGGAGGAGGAGGAGGAGGAGGAGGAGGAAGGGAAGGGAAGGGAGAGAGAGAGGAAGGGAAGGGAGAGGAAGGGAAGAGAAGGGAAGGGAAAGGAATGGAAGGGAAGGGGGAGAGAGAGAGAAGGAAGGGAAGGGAAGGGAAGGGAAAGGGAGAGGAAGGGAAGGAAGAGGAAGGGAAAGGAAGGGAAGAGAAGGGAAGGAGGAGGAGGAGGAGGAAGAAAATTAGTTTGTGTGTGAGAGAGGAAGAGGAAGATTAGTTTTACTCCTCCTCTTCTTCTTCCTCCTCCTCTTCCTCCTTCTCTTCCATATTACAATCTTAAAACATAAATATCTCTCCTCCTTCTTCTCTTCTCTCTTCCTCCTCCTCCTCCTCTTCTTCCCTTCTATCTTCTTACACAACTCCTCCTCCTCCTCCTCCTCTTCCTTACCTAACCAAGCACTACCATACCCCTCCTCCTCCTCCTCCTCCTCCTCCTCCTCCTTCCTTACCTAACCAAACACTACCTCCTCCTCCTCCTCCTCCTCCTCCTCCTCCTTACCTAACCAAGCACTACCATACCCCTCCTCCTCCTCCTCCTCCTCCTCCTCCTCCTCCTTCCCTTCCTTCTTTTAACACAACTAATCCTCCTCCTCCTTCTCTTCCCTTCCTAACCAAGCACTACCATACCCCTCCTCCTCCTCCTCCTCCTCCTCCTCCTCCTCCTCCGTACCTCCCATGCACCCTCAGGAAGGTCAGCTGAAGGGCCATCTGTACGTAGGAGTCTGGGTGAAGGTTGTGGGGCCGAAGGAATTCCCGGCCATATTCTCGGAAGAAGAAGGGCCGGGCAACAACGTCACTGGTCTGGGAGGAGGAGGAGGAGGAGGAGGAGGAAGGGAAGAGGAGGAGGAGGAGGGAAGGAAGGGAATGGAAGGACAGGGAGAGATATGGAGAGAGAGGAAGGGAGGAAGGAAGGGAAGGGAACGGAAGAGGAGGAAGAGGGAAGGAAGGAAGGAAGGGACGAGGGGGAGGAGGAGGTGGAGGAAGGAAGGAAAGAGAAGGAAGGGAAGGGAAGGGAAGGACAGAGAGAGAGAGAGATAGATAGAGAGAGATATATATGGGGAGAGAGAGAGAGAGAGAGAGAGAGAGAGAGAGAGAGAGAGAGAGGACAAAAAAAGAAAACATTAAAAACAAACAAACACATTTTTATATATATCACAAATTCAACACACACACACACACACAGCCATCACCCCCCCCCCACCCCCCACCCCTCCCCCCGTCCCCCCATACTCACAAACTCCCGGCTGGTCCGTTTGGCCACCTCGACAGCCCCCAGGGTCTTCCGGTCGAGGTCAAAGGTCAGGCGGGCCGGGGGAGTCAGCCCACCCCGTACCCCCCCCGGCCCCCCCCCGCGGCCCCCCATGTGGGTCAGGAGGAGGTGCTGGTAGTGCCCCATGACCACCGAGACCATGGCATCGTATGGGGTATGCTGGGGGGGAGGAGGAGGAGGAGGAGGAGGAAGAAGGTTATGAGGAGAATCTGTTTAGTCTCTCGAAAAACTCTCATTCTCTCTCTCTCTCTCTCTCTCTCTCTCTCTCTCTCTCTCTCTCTCTCTCTCTCTCTCTCTCTCTAAAACGCTCATTCTCTCTCTCTCTCTCTCTCTCTCTCATTCTCTCTCTCTCTCTCTCTCTCTCTCTCTCTCTCTCTCTCTCTCTCTCTCTCTCTCTCTCTCTCTCTCTCTCTCTCTCTCTCTCTCTCTCTCTCTCTCTCTCTCTCTCTCTCTCTCTCTCTAAAATGCTCATTCTCTCTCTCTCTCTCTCTCTAAAATGCTCGTTCTCATTCTCTCTCTCTCTCTCTCTCTCTTTCTATTTCACACACACACATACACACACACAAATTCTCTCTCTCCCAGACACACACACAATCTCCCTCCCTCCCCCCTCTCTCTCTCTCTCTCTCTCTCTCTCTCTCTCTCTCTCTCTCTCTCTCTCTCTCTCTCTCTCTCATACTCACATCATTGTTCATAACTCCAAATCCGTTCCGTGTCAATATTGCCGAGAGGGATTTGTCCGCCCAGCGATTGGCAGGGTCACCACACAGCCCCTCCCACACCAGCTGGAGGAGGAGGAGGAGAAGAAGGAGGAGGAGGTGGAGGAGGAAGTGGTGGAGGAGGAAGAGGAGGAGGAGGAGGAGGAGGAGGTCTTGAATGAGAAATATTGTCAATTTTTCCTTTCCCTTCCCTTCCCTTTCTGTCCCTTCCATTCCATTCCCTTCCCTTCCCTTCCTTTCCCTTCCTTTCCCTTCCCTCCCCTTTTCTTGCTTTCCCTTCCATTCCCTTCCTTCCTTCCTTCCTCCTTTTCCTTCCTTTCCTTCCTTCCTTCCTTCCTTCCTTCCTTACCATATACACACTTTCACCTTCTCTCTCTCTCTCTCTCTCTCTCTCTCTCTCTCTCTCTCTCTCTCTCACCTGGTCAAAGTTATCAGGTGTGGTCTCGTCCAGAACAAACACAAAGGCTGATGTTTCAATGATGTCCAAGTTTTTCATGTTGGTGTGACTGAGAGATTTGAGCCAGTCGCGATTCTGTAGGGAAGGGAAGGGAAGGGAAGGGTTGGATTGGGAAGGGATGGGATGGGAAGGGTTGGGAAGGGAAGGGATAGAATGGGATGGGTTGGAAAGGGAAGGGAAGGGAAGGGAAGGGATGGGTTGAGAAGGTAAGGGATGGGATGGGAAGGGAAGGAAAGGGAAGGGATGGGATGGGAAGGGAAGGAAAGGGAAGGGAAGGAAAGGAAGGGAAGGGAATGGGAAGGGAAGGGAAGGGAAGGGTTGGGAAGGAAAGGGATGGGTTGGGAAGGGAAGGGATAGAATGGGATGGGTTGGGAAGGAAAGGGAAGGGAAGGGAAGGGAAGGGATGGATTGAGAAGGTAAGGGATGGGATGGGAAGAGAAGAGAAAGGAAAGGAAGGGAAAGGAAAGGAAGGGAATGGAAAGGAAGGGAAGGGATGAGAGAGAGAGAGAGACAGAGATTCAAAAAGAGAAACATATAGACATTGATTGACAGAAGGGAAAGGAAGGAAGGGAAGGGAAGGATATCATTTTAAATAAGTGAGATTTAAGTATAAGTAAGTACATTTCCGTAGTGCAGAGCGTGAGGGTCATATACTTAAACATCCAGCACCTATCAACACACTAAGATCATTTAATATCAAACTTGAGGTTACAGAACGATTAACACAGCCAAGGCAATACATTCAAGTGATAACATACTCCCCTCCCTTCCCTAACGAGCCTACCTTAGCCCACCTATCCCGGGTATCACAGGTGAGTGCAGCCACCCCCGGGCCAGGTCCCAGCGCCTCGGACCTATCCCAGATGCCCCCCAGCTGGGATTCCAACTCTGGGGGGGTGAGGGGCTGGCCTGGGGGTAAAAAATTATGATGTTTAATACTATTGTTATTATTATTAGTATTATTATATATGAGGTATGTGGAATCAGGGTGTGGGGTGGAAGGGTGTGTGGATGACTCACCCATGGCGTCCCACGGGTGCATGACCCACACGTGACCCTTACACAGCACGACCAAGTGGAGCGGACAGCCCCCTTCCGCATCTGGAACACACACACACACACACGCGCACACAGGTAAATAAAAGTACACACATATCCACACACACACACAAAAACGTACACACAAGTATTTCCAGAATCTCACATGAATTATTTCTGTCATATCATGTCCACAATTACTATACGGAAAAGTACACGAAGGGTGGGACAGGATATGACACGAGAGGGCAGTGTTGCAGGTCAGGTCGCACGCAGGTCAACTCACTGGTCCTGAAGGTCGAGCGCAGGCTGTCCGCGTCCTGACCTGGGATGCGGGTACAGTTAAACACCCATCGAAACTGTTCCATGCTGAGGGGGCGGCCCTGGGGGGATGGGGGGGGGGGGGAGGAAGGAGAGAATAGGAATGACAAGGAAAGGATGGAAGGAAGAAGAAGAAGAGGAAAACAAGGAACATATATAATAGTAAGGATTAATATATATTGCATTAACTCTCTCTCTCTCTCTCTCTCTCTCTCTCTCTCTCTCTCTCTCTCTCTCTCACCCTTCCCTTCCTTTCCTTTCCTTTCCTATCCTTTCCCTTTCCTACCCTTCCTGCCCCCCCCATCTCTCTCTCTCTCTCTCTCTCTCTCTCTCTCTCTCTCTCTCTCTCTCTCTCTCTCTCTCTCTCTCTCTCTCCTTACCTCCTTTGAAGTGTGTGGCTTAAATCTTTCCTCCCTCACAAGCTGGTTGAACTGGAGGAAGGCCCAGAGGTAGAGCGATCCGTACTGGAGGAAGAGGAAGAGGAGGAGGAGGAGGAGGAGGAGGAAGAAGAAGAGTTGGTTAGTATGTGTATGTGTGTGTGTGTGTGTGTGTGTGTGTGTGTGTGTGTGTCTCTCTCTCTCATATAACTCACTCAAAT
>NW_026111543.1:1113041-1143041 GCF_024679095.1 Eriocheir sinensis | reverse complement strand
TGTTGTTTCTTTGATGTTTCTTTGGTGTTTCTATGATGTGTTTTTAGTTGTTTCTTTGATGTTTCTTTGTTGTTTTTCGATATTTTTTGTGTTATTTTTGTCTCCCTCTCTTTCTCTATCTCCCTTTCTCATCTTCCTCCCTTCCTTCCTTCCTTCCTTTTTTCCTCCCTCCCCCCCTCCCTTCCTTCCTTCCTTCCATTTTCTCCCTCCCATAATTTCCCCTCCCTTTCTTTCCTTCTCCTCTCTCTCTCTCTCTCTCTCCCTTCCTTCCTCCCCCTCCTCCCCCACACTAACCCCCCCCCTCCTCCCTCCCTCCCCCCCAGGTCCAGCTCTGGGTTCAGCGGCCGCACCCTTCGCAAGCTCCCCTTCCTGGCCTACGCCCTGCACGGACCCTGCCCCCAGACCGGCCTGCCCCTGCCTACCTTCCTGCAGGCCCTACGCAGCGCTGTGGATAAGCAGCACCGGGATATGGCTGCCGTGGGGGGAGGGTGAGGGGGGGAGCACTAGGGGAGGAGCTGAGGAGGAGGAGGAGGAGGAGGAGGAGAGAGAGAGATGGTTGTGGGTTTTTGTACGGGAGAAGGAGTTGAAGGGAAGATTGGAAGGAAGGGAGGAAAGAAAGGAAGGAAGGGAGAGGAAAGGGAGAAAAGGGAGGAGTTGGAGGAAAGAAAGGAAAGGAGAGAAAAGGGAGGAGGAGGAAGAGGAGGAAAGAGACAGTTGTTGGTGTTCTAAGGAAGGAGAAAAGGAAGGAGAGGGAGAAAAGGAAGGAGGAAAGGGAGGAGGAGGAAGAGGAGGAGAGAGACAGTTGTTGGTGTTCTAAGGAAGGGAGAGGGAGGAAAGAAAGGAAGGGAGAGAAAAGGGAGGAGGAGGAAGAGGAGGAGAGAGACAGTTGTTGGTGTTCTAAGGAAGGGAGAGAAAAGAGGAGGAAGGGAGAGGGAGGAAAGGGAGGAAGGGAGAGAAAAGGGAGGAGGAGGAGAGAGACATTTGTTGGTGTTCTAAGGAAGGGAGAGAAAAGAGGAGGAAGGGAGAGGGAGGAAGGGAGGGAGGAAGGGAGAGAGAAGAAGGGAAGGGAAGGGACTGAAAAGGAAGGAAATTATTATATTATTAAGTTGTAATTTATTGATTTTTTTAATTTATTGACAAAAAGAAGGAAAAAGAAGGACAAGTAATATTTTCTTTTTTTATTTTTTTATGTGATTTCAGGACAATTTTATATTTTCTTATTTTCTTAGATTTTTATGTTTTCCTGATTTTTTTCTCATATTTTCCTGCATTCTTATTTTCTTTTCCTATATTTTCCTGAATTTTCCCTTCTCATTTTTCTCATATTTTCCTTCTTCCTCATTTCCTTTTCCTATATTTTCCTTTATTTTTCTCATATTTTCCTGCATTCTTATTTTCTTTTCCTATATTTTCCTGTTTTCCTGAATTTTCCCTTCTCATTTTTCTCATATTTTCCTGCTTTCTCATTTCCTTTTCCTATATTTTCCTGTTTTCCTAAATTTTCCCTTCTCATTTTTCTCATATTTTCCTGCATTCTCATTTCCTTTTCCTATATTTTCCTGTTTTCCTAAATTTTCCCTTCTCATTTTTCTTATATTTTCCTGCTTTCTCATTTCCTTTTCCTATATTTTCCTGTTTTCCTGAATTTTCCCTTCTCATTTTTCTCATATTTTCCTTCTTCCTCATTTCCTTTTCCTATATTTTCCTGTTTTCCTAAATTTTCCCTTCTCATTTTTCTTATGTTTTCCTTCTTTCTCATTTCCTTTTCCTATGTTTTCCTGTATTTTCCTTTATTTTTCTCATATTTTCCTGCATTCTCATTTCCTTTTCCTATCTTTTCCTGTTTTCCTGTATTTTCCCTTCTCACTTTCTCCTCTTTTCTCATATTTTCATTCTTTTCCTGTTTTCAGCGATCTTTTCATTTTTTAATATTTTCCTCCATTCTCATTTCATCTATACATCTGTTTCCATCTATTTTCCTGTACATTTCTTACATCATCTATCATCTTTTCTCTATATTTCTCTGTTCACATCTTACATCATCTATATTTTCCTGTTTCAAATTTCCTTACATCATCTATATATTTCCTGTTTCAACATTTCCTATATTTTCCTGTTTTTCTGAATTCCCTTCTCATTTTCTATATTTTCTGTTTCAACACCTTCTCATTTTCCTATATTTTCCTGTTTTCCTGTATTTTCCCTTCTCATTTTTCTTATATTTTCCTGCTTTCTCATTTCCTTTTCCTATATTTTCCTGTTTTCCTGTATTTTCCCTTCTCATTTTTCTTATATTTTCCTGCTTTCTCATTTCCTTTTCCTATATTTTCCTGTTTTCCTAAATTTTCCCTTCTCATTTTTCTCATATTTTCCTGTTCACACATCTTACATCATCTATATTTCTGTTTCAACATCTATATTTTCTCTGTTCTCATATTTTACATCATCTATACATCTGTTTCAACATCTATATTTTCTCTTCTCACATCTTCCATCATCTTTACATCTGTTTCAACATCTATAGTTTCCCTGTTCACATCTTACATCATCTCCTCTGTTTCATATTTACATCATCTTTACATCGATGTTTTAATTTGGTTTAATATTGCCGAGACGTCCATTAACCAAGTCATCTATACATCTGTTTCAACATCTATAGTTTCCCTGTTCACACATCTTACATCATCTATACATCTGTTTCAACATCTATAGTTTCCCTGTCTACACATCTTACATCATCTATACATCTGTTTCAAAACCTTACATCATCTATACATCTGTTTCAACATCTATAGTTTCCCTGTTCACACATCTTACATCATCTATACATCTGTTTCAAAACCTTACATCATCTATACATCTGTTTCAACATCTATAGTTTCCCTGTACACACATCTTACATCATCTATACATCTGTTTCAAAACCTTACATCATCTATACATCTGTTTCAACATCTATAGTTTCTCTGTACACACATCTTACATCATCTATACATCTGTTTCAACATCTATAGTTTCCCTGTTCACACATCTTACATCATCTATACATCTGTTTCAACATCTATAGTTTCTCTGTTCACACATCTTACATCATCTATACATCTGTTTCAACATCTATAGTTTCCCTGTACACACATCTTACATCATCTATACATCTGTTTCAACATCTATAGTTTCCCTGTACACACATCTTACATCATCTATACATCTGTTTCAACATCTATAGTTTCTCTGTACACACATCTTACATCATCTATACATCTGTTTCAACATCTATAGTTTCTCTGTACACACATCTTACATCATCTATACATCTGTTTCAAAACCTTACATCATCTATACATCTGTTTCAACATCTATAGTTTTCCATGTACACATCTTACATCATCTATACATCTGTTTCAAAACCTTACATCATCTATACATCTGTTTCAACATCTATAGTTTCCCTGTACACACATCTTACATCATCTATACATCTGTTTCAACATCTATAGTTTTCCATGTACACATCTTACATCATCTATACATCTGTTTCAACATCTATAGTTTCTCTGTACACACATCTTACATCATCTATACATCTGTTTCAAAACCTTACATCATCTATACATCTGTTTCAACATCTATAGTTTCTCTGTACACACATCTTACATCATCTATACATCTGTTTCAAAACCTTACATCATCTATACATCTGTTTCAACATCTATAGTTTCCCTGTTCACACATCTTACATCATCTATACATCTGTTTCAAAACCTTACATCATCTATACATCTGTTTCAACATCTATAGTTTCTCTGTTCACACATCTTACATCATCTATACACCTGTTTCAAAACCTTACATCATCTATACATCTGTTTCAACACCTATAGTTTCTCTGTTCACACATCTTACATCATCTATACATCTGTTTCAAAACCTTACATCATCTATACATCTGTTTCAACATCTATAGTTTCTCTGTTCACACATCTTACATCATCTATACATCTGTTTCAACATCTATAGTTTCTCTGTACACACATCTTACATCATCTATACATCTGTTTCAAAACCTTACATCATCTATACATCTGTTTCAACATCTATAGTTTCCCTGTTCACATCTTACATCATCTATACATCTTACATCATCTATACATCTGTTTCAAAACCTTACATCATCTATACATCTGTTTCAACATCTATAGTTTCCCTGCACACATCTTACATCATCTATACATCTGTTTCAAAACCTTACATCATCCATACATCTGTTTCAACATCTATAGTTTCCCTGTATACACATCTTACATCATCTATACATCTGTTTCAAAACCTTACATCATCCATACATCTGTTTCAACATCTTACATCATCTATACATCTGTTTCAAAACCTTACATCATCCATACATCTGTTTCAACATCTTACATCATCTATACATCTGTTTCAAAACCTTACATCATCTATACATCTGTTTCAAAACCTTACATCATCCATACATCTGTTTCAACATCTTACATCATCTATACATCTGTTTCAACATCTTACATCATCTATACATCTGTTTCAAAACCTTACATCATCTATACATCTGTTTCAACATCTATAGTTTCCATGCACACATCTTACATCATCTATACATCTGTTTCAAAACCTTACATCATCTATACATCTGTTTCAACATCTATAGTTTCTCTGTACACACATCTTACATCATCTATACACCTGTTTTAAAACCTGAGATGTCAATACATCTGTTTCAACATCTATAGTTTCTCTGTACACATCTTACATCATCGATACATCTGTTTCAAAACCACATCATCTATATCTGTCAACATCTATAGGTACACATCTTACATCATCTATACACTGTTTCAAAACCTTACATCATCTGTACATCTGTTTCAACATCGAGTCGGGAGATGTCGAATTCTCTGACCACGGCGGAGACCAGTATACATCTCGAGCAGGGGTTAAGACACTGAAAACCAAATGCCCGAAGCTCCCTTATAATGCCGAAAAGTGGGCCATAGTGGACGCTGATTGGCCAGCTCAACAATGCACGCTCATGGCCTCTCTAAGCACTGTAGAAATTTAAAACACTGTAAACCGCGGACCACAGAAACGATCCTGTATACGTCTCGATCAGGGGTTAAGACACTGAAAACCGAGTGCCCGAAGCTCCCTTATAATGCCGAGAAGAGCCCCATAGTGGACGCTGATTGGCCAGCTCATCAACGCACGCTCATTGGGGTCTCTAAGCACTGTAGAAATTTAAAACACTGTAAACCGCGGGCCACAGAAATGATCCTGTATACGTCTCGATCAGGGGTTAAGACACTGAAAACCAAATGCCCGAAGCTCCCTTACAATGCCGAAAAGAGCCCCATAGTGGACGCTGATTGGCCAGCTCAACAACGCACGCTCATTGGGGTCTCTAAGCACTGTAGAAATTTAAAACACTGTAAACCGCGGGCCACAGAAATGATCCTGTATACGTCTCGATCAGGGGTTAAGACACTGAAAACCAAATGCCCGAAGCTCCCTTACAATGCCGAGAAGAGCCCCATAGTGGATTCTGATTGGCCGGCTCATCAACGCACGCTCATTGGGGTCTCTAAGCACTGTAGAAATTTAAAACACTGTAAACCGCGGGCCGCAGAAACGATCCTGTATACGTCTCGATCAGGGGTTAAGACGCTGAAAACCAAATGCCCGAAGCTCCCTTACAATGCCGAAAAGAGCCCCATAGTGGACTCTGATTGGCCAGCTCAACAACGCACGCTCATTGGGGTCTCTAAGCACTGTAGAAATTTAAAACACTGTAAACCGCGGACCACAGAAACGATCCTGTATACGTCTCGATCAGGGTTAAGACACTGAAAAAAAATGTCGAAGCTCCCTTACGCCAGTGATGTAGAGCCTGATTGACGTGGGTTCAGCACCTATGTTTCTAAGCACTATAGATGTTTGAACGCCTATGCTTCCCCTGTACACATCTTATGTTTTCTTAGGTATTAAAATGTTTATATTATTTCTCCAAGAGTTTATTGTTTTTGGTCCTGTTTCCATTTCCTTTGGTTACACTGAGTTATTGTTATTATTATTATTTATTTATTTTTATTTCAGTTATTTTATATTTATCCTTTATATCTTTATTTGAGTTATTTCCTCTATGTTTTCCTCCATTTCTCTCTATTTATTTACATTATTGGGTCTTTGTTTTATATGTATTATTCATATTAATTTATTCATACATTTTACAGCACTGAAGGTCAAGTTGTTATTGTCTAAAGTATTATACAGAAGTTCATTACTGTTCCTGGTGCTCTGAAATGTATCTTGGAATGTACACACACACACACATACACATACATACACATACGCACACAAACTCATACACATAAGCTGTTTCTATACGCACACAGACCCACACATACAAGCTACATACATTCACACACACACACATTAATGCTCATACTTATATATACACACAAGCGCACACAAAACTATTCATATAAAACACACACACACACACACACACACACACACTTTCATCCCTGTGCTGCCCAAATCCCTTATGCAAGAGTTAACCAGCATCTCCACTCTTTCATCCCTGTACTGTCCCAATCCCTTATGCAAGAGTTAACCAGCATCTTCACTCTTTCATCCCTATACTGTCCCAATCCCTTATGCAAGAGTTAACCAGCATCTCCACTCTTTCATCCCTATACTGTCCCAATCCCTTATGCAAGAGTTAACCAGCATCTCCACTCTTTCATCCCTGTACTGTTCAAATCCCTTCTGCAAGAGTTAACCAGCATCTCCACTCTTTCATCCCTGTACTGTCCCAATCCCTTATGCAAGAGTTAACCAGCATCTCCACTCTTTCATCCCTGTACTGTCCCAATCCCTTATGCAAGAGTTAACCAGCATCTCCACTCTTTCATCCCTGTGCTGTCCCAATCCCTTATGCAAGAGTTAACCAGCATCTCCACTCTTTCATCCCTGTACTGCCCAAATCCCTTATGCAAGAGTTAACCAGCATCTCCACTCTTTCATCCCTATACTGTCCCAATCCCTTATGCAAGAGTTAACCAGCATCTCCACTCTTTCATCCCTGTACTGTCCAAATCCCTTATGCAAGAGTTAACCAGCATCTCCACTCTTTCATCCCTGTACTGTCCCAATCCCTTATGCAAGAGTTAACCAGCATCTCCACTCTTTCATCCCTGTACTGTCCCAAATCCCTTATGCAAGAGTTAACCAGCATCTCCACTCTCTCATCCCTGTACTGTCCAAATCCCTTATGCAAGAGTTAACCAGCATCTCCACTCTTTCATCCTAACACACACACACACACACACACACACCTCAACTCCATACATAAGCGTAAATCCCTTGCCAATGTGGGATATACTCCTGTAGGGGCCGCAGGAGGGGGCGCAGGGGGGGGAGCCGGCGGGAGAGTGTGTCCAGGGTGCGGTTGAGCCTGGCGCGGGTGATGTGCTCGTAGGCGGGTGAGCGGATGAGGTAGAAGAGGAGGGAGATCCGCCGGCGGACTAATTCTTCCACTTCCTGCTTGGTGGTGGGGGCGGATGTGGTGTTGTGGAGGGAGAGGCTGTGGAGGAAGGGAGGAGTTAGGGAGAGGAGGAGAAAGGGAGGAAGGGAGGGTGGGAGAGAGAGAGAGAGGATAAGAAAAGGAGAGAAGGGGGGAGAAAGGGAGGAAGGGAGAGAGAGGGAGAGGACTTGGCTGTTGTGTTATGGAGGAAGGGAGAGAAAGAAGGGAGGAAGGGAGGAGTTAGGGAGAGAGGGAGAGAGAGAGAATAAGGAAGAGAGGAAGGGAGAGAAGATTTGAGAAGAGAGAGAGAGAGAGAGAGAGAAAACACACACACACACACACACACACACTCTTTCATCCCTATACTGTCCCAATCCCTTATGCAAGAGTTAACCAGCATCTCCACTCTTTCATCCCTGTACTGTCCCAATCCCTTATGCAAGAGTTAACCAGCATCTCCACTCTTTCATCCCTGTACTGTCCCAATCCCTTATGCAAGAGTTAACCAGCATCTCCACTCTTTCATCCCTGTACTGTCCCAATCCCTTATGCAAGAGTTAACCAGCATCTCCACTCTTTCATCCCTGTACTGTCCCAATCCCTTATGCAAGAGTTAACCAGCATCTCCACTCTTTCATCCCTGTACTGTCCCAATCCCTTATGCAAGAGTTAACCAGCATCTCCACTCTTTCATCCCTGTACTGTCCCAATCCCTTATGCAAGAGTTAACCAGCATCTCCACTCTTTCATCCTAACACACACACACACACACACACACACACACACACACACACCTGGTATAGTCCATGGCCAGTGCCAGCGCCCAGGGACCCCAGGACTTCCGACCACAGAGATACATGGCCCCCAGGTGACACATGGGGCGCAGGGTATGAAGGGACTGGGGGAGAGAGAGAGAGAGAGAGAGAGAGAGAGAGAGAGAGAAGTCACTCATTAGTACATATTATCATTATTATTATTATTATTATTATTATTATTATTATTATTATTATTATTATTATTATTACCTCTGCTAGTAGATGTCCATTTGACCTCTTGACCTCTGACCTTCCCTGGGGGCCTCCGAGGGGGGTGGGGGGGGTAAAGGAGCGCTGGTGGGAGGGCGGGGCGGCGGCCAGTGACCTCATGACCCGACCGCTCTTAGCTAGCACGATGACCTCTGGGAGAGAGAGAGAGAGAGAGAGAGAGAGAGAGAGAGAGAGAGAGAGTTTTAGGTTAAATGCTTCCTTTTTTAATTTCTGATATTTTTCTTCTTCCTCCTCCTCCTCCTCTTCCTTCCTTCCTTCTTTCCTTCCTCCTTTTCATTCCTCTCTTCCTCCTCCTCCTCCTCTCCTCCTCTCTCTTTCCTCTCTTCTTCCTTCCTTCCTTCCTTCCTTCCTTCCTTCCTTCCTTCCTCCTCCTCCTCCTCCTCCTCTCCATTCCTCCCTTCTTCCTTCCTTCCTTCCTTCCTTCCTTCCTTCCTTTCTTCCTCCTCCTCCTCCTCTTCTTCCTCACAAAATCTCTCTCATATCCCTCAATCCTTCCTTCCAAACAACCCCTCCTCCTCCTCCTCCTCCACTCACCCTCTCCACCCTCCACGCCTTCCGCCTTCCGCTGCCGCTCCCTCACAGCCTGCCGCCGGTCCAGGGGCCTGATAGGGGGGGAGGGCACCACCACGGCACTGTGCCATAGGACGAGGATGAACCGCCCTATGCATCTGTGAGGAGGAGGAGGAGGAGGAGGAGGAGGAGGAGGGAGAGAAGAGGGGAAGAAGAGGAGGAGGAGGAAGACGAGGGAAGGTAAGGTTGGAAGAGAGGAGGAGGAGGAGGGAGAGAAAAAGGAGAGGAAAGGAAGGAAGGGAGGGAGGGAAGGAGGAAAGGGAGAGAAGGAAGGGAGAGAAGGAAGGGAAGGGATAGAAGGAGGGAAGGAAGAGAGGAGGAGGGAGAGAAAAAGGAGAGGAGAGGAAGGAAGGGAAGGAGGAAAGGGAGAGAAGGAAGGAAAGGGATAGAAGGAGGGAAGGAAAAGAGGAGGAGGGAGAGGAAAGGGAGGGAGAGAAGGAGAGAAGGGAGAGAAAAGAAATGATTATATATATATTCTACACACACACACACACACACACACACACACACACACACACATGTCCCAATCCCTTATGCAAGAGTCAACCAGCATCTCCAATCTCTCACCCCTTATGGAAGAAGAGGAGGAGGAGGAGGAGGAGGAAGAGGAAGAGAAATATGAATAAAGGAGAGGAAGAAGAGATTGAAATTGAAGGAAAGGAGAGGAAGAAAAAAAAATATAGGCCTATGTATGATACTAATAATTTTATAGGCCTACTAAGAAGAAAGGAGGGAGAGAGAGGGAGAGGAGAGGAAAAAAAATGTAGGCCTATAGAAAGTTAGGAAACAAAACACACACACACACACACTATGTACGTCTTTTAGGAATGTTATGTGCGTTTTTAAGTCATGTACGTTTTTCACTGATTCATGTACACACGGATCAAATTACACACACACACGCACACACACACACACTATACGTCTTTAAGGAATGTTATGTGCGTTTCTAGAAGCCATGTACGTTTTTCACCAATTCATGTACACACGGATCTAATTACACACACACACACACACACACACACACAACGTACATCTTATAGGAATCTTATGTGCGTTTTTAAGTCATGTACGTTTTTCACTGATTCACGTACACACGGATCAAATTACACACACACACACACACACACACACACACACGCACTCACTTGGTTAGCTGTATAGCCAAAACGACAGCCCACTTTCCGGCCTCACCCCAGAGCTGCCGAGCCCACACCTCCGCCAGGACCTCCACGCACTCCAAGGCCGATAGCATCACCTGTAGTAGTAGTAGTAGTAGTAGTAGTAGTAGTAGGAGGAGGAGGAGAGAAGAGAAAGGAAGGTTAGGTTAAGTTAGGTTAGGTAAGGGAAGAGGAGGAGGAAGGAAGAGGAAGGAGGAGGAGGAGGAGGAGGAGAGAAGAAAAAGGAAGGTTAGGTTAGGTTAGGAAGGGTAGGGAAGAGGAAGGAAGGAGGAGGAAGGAGGAGAAGGAGGAGAGAAAGGAAGGAAGGAAGGAAGGAAGGAAAGAGAAGGAAAGGAAAGGGAAGAGAGAGAGAGAGAGAGAGAGAGAGAGAGAGAGAGAGAGAGAGAGAAAGAAAGAAAATAACATAGTGGAACAAATCACAAAAAAAACAAATAGTAGAAATAGTAATCGTAGCAATTTCCTAACTATTGTACTATTTCTCAACCATCAACACACACACACACACACACACACACGCACCTTAAGCCGCTGACTGGCCTCTGGGGTCGGGGCGGGCACGGCTGTTGCCCCGCGGATCAGGAAGTCATTGAACATCTCGAAGAGGCGGGAGGCTGCGTAGATGACCTCACATAGTAGGGAGGAATTACTGAGGCGGCCTGGGGTAGAGGAGGAGGAGGAGGAGGAGGAAGAGGAGGAGGAGGAAGAAGAGAAGGAGGAGGAGGCAGAGATAGCATAGGGAGAGAAAGAATGGAGAGGAGGAGGAGGAAGAGAAAGAGGAGAAGGAGAGAGAGAGAGAGAGAGAGAGAGAGAGAGAGAGAGAGAGAGAGAGAGAGAGAGAGAGAGAGAGAGAGAGAGAGAGATAGGGAGAGGAAGAAGAATGGGGAGGAGGAAGAGGAAGAGGAGGAGGAGGAGATAGATGAATTATAATTGCATAAGGAAGTGGAGAGAGAGAGAGAGAGAGAGAGAGAGAGAGAGAGAATAGAAAAAAAAAAGAATAATATTAATAAGAAATACACAAAACACACCTGCCCACACCTGTCATCCACACCTACACACTTAAAAATCTCTAGAATCACACCCAACACACACCTAAAAAACTCTACCATCACACCCAACACACACCTAAAAAACTCTACCATCACACCCAACACACACCTAAAAAACTCTACCATCACACCCAACACACACCTAAAAATCTCTAGAATCACACCCAACACACACCTAAAAAACTCTACCATCACACCCAACACACACCTAAAAAAACTCTACTATCACACCCAACACACCTATAAAAACTCTACCATCACACCCAACACACACTAAAAAATCTCTAGAATCACACCCACGCCCCCACATCTGTTATCCTCGCTCCCACACACCCGCCACACACCTGCCAGGATATAGGAGCCCCATTTCACCGCCGCCTCCATCTCCGCGGCGCCTTGGGGGTTGCTGGTCACCCATTTCTTGTATTTGATAAGAAATGTTGAGGCCTCCAGAGACACCATGTTTGTTTTGAGGACTACGAGCCTATCGCTATTTATCTTATCAGCCGGGGATTAATATTTTTTTACCATTTTTATCGTATATAGTAACTGTAAGAGTCTCTAGAATTATTTTAAGTGTTATTAGTGCTATTATCATTATTATTTAGGGATATGATAGTGTTCTTAGAGTAATTTCAGAAATCCCTCAGTTTTATTATTATTATTATCAATATCATTAGCAACAGAGTATAGTGAAGCTTTAAACAACTATATTATCTTGTTTTCTACGTCGAGAAATTAAGATATAAATAAAAAAGAAAGTATTTATTAGTAGAACTGCCATCTACTGAGCCGAAACAGAGTGTAGTTAAGAGATAGAGCGTATATAAACCTGTATCACCTATTTTTTCTTATTATTTGAATAGTCAGAATGAAAAATATATTAATAAATGCATTAGATATATATAATAGTCACTCAAAAAGCCGAAATTGTCACCCTGAAAGAGTACAGTTAAGCAATGGAGCATATAGAAGCATACAGTAACTATTTTTCCTTGTTATTTGAATAGTAAGAGCTAAAAATATATTAATAGAAGTACTGAATAGATAGATTTATTAATATATATGTCATTTACTGAGCCGAAACGGAGTATATTGAAGCGATAGAGCATATATAAGCCTACAGTAACTATTTTTTCTTGTTATTTGAATAGTTAATGTTAAAAATATATTAAAAAAAGTACTGAATAGATATAATTGTAGACTTATTAAGCCGAAATAGTCCGGCCGAAGTTGACATCAGTTTGTTTACATTGTGAAGCGGCAAAATCCGTGGTCGACGAGCCTAAAGGAGGAACACAAGGGAGCCAGCGGTGAGTATCAGGGCCTATTTACCTCATTTAATCCCCTTAAATTAACGTACAGGTGTGTCATTAACCTGCGAGAGTAACCTTCAGGAGTATTTGCACCTGAATGATACCCTGAGATTGTGGAATAAGCTAAATAAACGCTATACTTTTAAATCTGCAAATGTTGAGGAAGGGTCAGACACCTCTTGGGAAGTTAATGCCTCCGTTAGGGGGGTCGAGGGGGCCCTGTCAAGGAGGGGGAGGGGGACAAAGCGCCCTTGTGGTAAATTTCCAGATTCTCACCCGCGCTTGTTAGGCAGGTTATGTAAGGTTAAATCTACTTGGCTTGCGTTGTGAGCGGCAGAAATACTCAGTGCAGGACGGGGCGGGGCGTCGGGGGAGGTGATCCACTCCGCTCCCCAGAAATAAGCAGCCATGTAGGGTCGTATTTTAAAACATTTTACCCATTAGGTTAAGATTGGTTTAATTAGCATGCCAGTATCTCATTATCTACCTTATGAAACATCAGTATCAAATATGTGAACTTGGGCAACGAAATGTTTGGTTAAGATTGGTTTAATTAGCATGCCAGTATCTCATTATCTACCTTATGAACCATCAGTATCAAATATGTGAACTTGGGCAACGAAATGTTTGGTTAAGATTGGTTTAATTAGCATGCCAGTATTTAATTATCTACCTCATGAAACATCAGTATCTCTTCATATATCTTTTCCACAAACCTTCAACAATCATGGAAACGCCTTCAAAATCCAATTCAACGTCTATTTATTGTTGAAAATAGGGGATGATTTGAGAAATACATCCTTGCAGAAATAAGTTGCAAATACATGTGGGGGGGTCCAGGGGGGAACGGCCTCCCCTGATTAGAAGGGGGGTCGAGGGGGGACAAACCCATCCTTTAGCCGTCAGGTCATAAAGCTCGGTTGGAGTAGTTTAGATATGCTCCCCCACCAGAGGAGGCAATGCTTTCATGAATATCAACCCCTATTTTCAACAATAAATAGTCCTTGAATAGGATTTTGAAAGTGTTTCCATGACTGTTGAAGGTTTGTGGAAAAGATACATGAAGAGATACTGATGTTTCATGAGGTAGATAATGAAATATTGCCACCACACTAAAACCAATCTTGACCAAACATTTCGTTGCCCAAGTTCACATATTTGACAAGGCTTTCGTAGGAGTTAAGGGCATTTCCAGGGGAGTTTTATGACCCTGGTGGTAGTGTGACCCTTCCTTTGTACCATGAACCTAAAGAAACATATTTGACAAGGCTTTCGTATGAGTTAAGGGCATTTCCAGGGGAGTTTTATGACCCTGGTGGTAGTGTGACCCTTCCTCTGTACCATGAACTTAAAGAAACACATATTTGACAAGGCTTTCGTACGAGTTAAGGGCATTTCCAGGGGTAGTTTTATGACCCTGGTGGTAGTGTGACCCTTCCTCTGTACCATGAACTTAAAGAAACACATATTTGACAAGGCTTTCGTATGAGTTCTGGGCATTTCCAGGGGGAGTTTTATGACCCTGGTGGTAGTGTGACCCTTCCTCTGTACCATGAACCTAAAGAAACATATTTGACAAGGCTTTCGTATGAGTTGTGGGCATTTCCAGGGGTAGTTTTATGACCCTGGTGGTAGTGTGACCCTTCCTCAGTACCATGAACTTAAAGAAACACATATTTGACAAGGCTTTCGTACGAGTTAAGGGCATATCCAGGGGTAGTTTTATGACCCAGGTGGTAGTGTGACCCTTCCTCTGTACCATGAGCCTAAAGAAACACTCATTTGACAAGGCTTTCGTATGAGTTGTGGGCATTTCCAGGGGTAGTTTTATGACCCAGGTGGTAGTGTGACCCTTCCACTGTACCGTGAACCTAAAGAAACACACATTTGACAAGGCTTTCGTATAAGTTGTGGGTATTTCTAGGGGGAGTTTTATGACCCTGATGGTAGTGTGACCCTTCCTCTGCACCATGAACCTAAAGAAACACATATTTGACAAGGCTTTCATATGAGTTGTGGGCATTTCCAGGGGTAGTTTTATGACCCTGGTGGTAGTGTGACCCTTCCTCTGTACCATGAACCTAAAGAAACACATATTTGACAAGGCTTTCATATGAGTTAAGGGCATTTCCAGGGGTAGTTTTATGACCCAGGTGGTAGTGTGACCCTTCCTCTGTACCGTGAACCTAAAGAAACACATATTTGACAAGGCTTTCGTATGAGTTGTGGGCATTTCCAGGGGTAGTTTTATGACCCTGGTGGTAGTGTGACCCTTCCTCTGTACCATGAGCCTAAAGAAACACTCATTGGAACCCAATCGCTCCCTTCTTTGACCTTTAGAAATAATTTGTGTGAGGAGCGAAAGTCTTATAATACCAGATGGAGTTTCAAGATTCTTAGGATTCCCAATTCTTATATATTCCCATTCCTAATTCCTCCTTCCATTCCAGGACAGTGCCATGAAAGACCTCAACTCTCTGGCACTCCTCTTCCTCCTCCTCCTCCTCCTCCTCCTCCTCCTCCTCTTCCCTCCTCTGCCTTCCTTGAGCTGTGAGGAGGAGGAGGGACTGGAGGGAGGCCATGTGGATGTGTGTGCGCCTCGGAAAGACGTACATGGGTGGTGTGGGATGCGTACATGTGTAGACAGTGAATGTGGAAGAGGTGGAAGGATGATAAGAACTACAGTGGAAGATAAAGAAGGAAAGGAAGAGGAAATAGCTGATAAAAGGAAGGAGATGGAGGAAAGTGAAGAAAGGAAGGAAGAAATGGAGAGAAAAAGGATGAAAATGAAGGAAAATGGAGGAAATTTGAAAGGGAGAGAAAGGAAAATGATTATAGGAGGGGAAAATGAGAGGAAAGTGACGGAAATGAGAGAAAATAAGGAAGAGAAAGACAGGGAAAGAAAGAAAATGAGAAATAAGAAAGAAAATGAAGAAAAACAAAACACTTTCGGAACTCAAAACACACCACCACCACACACCACCACCACCAGGGACCCTAAACAAGCCTTCCCCTCCTCATCCGTCAAGTGCCAGCAGTCACCCGGCACCCCATCCGACCTCCAGTGCCACTTCCGCAACCTCTACTACCACCCGAGAGACCAAGAATTCGCGTTCATCCGAGACACCGATTCGCTTATGGACGGAATTGATGATGTGTCGGACCTCAGGAAGCGGATCACCCTCGCATCCGTCGCCCGGCACAATGCGTTTATGTTCCACGTGACGGAGGTGCCGCGCCGGGCCCTCGCTATGGGTGCCACGAGAGGGCCGCGCCGGGTGACTGTTATAGGGGGGACAACGTTGATTTTCGGAAGGTTCAAACCAGATAATCTACACCATGTATTTCACGATGATCTCCTGCCGCTGTATTTCACAATGAAGCAGATCTGTGGGGGCAGTAAGTTTTGTAGTAGTAGTAGTAGTAGTAGTAGTAGTAGTAGTAGTCTGGCACTGGTAATATTGATAATAATAGTAGTGATATGATATAAAAGAAAAACAACATTATTTAATATTCTCTTTAGTTTTAAAATTAAAATTATAGAAAAGCTGAAAAATTGCAACCATAATTATAGTAAATGTGAAAAAATTAACCCACTCTCTCTCTCTCTCTCTCTCTCTCTCTCTCTCTCTCTCTCTCTCTCTCTCTCTCTCTCTCTCTCTCTCTCTCTCTCTCTCTCTCTCTCTCCAAAACCTAACCTAACCTAACCTAATCAAATCTATCTCTCCCTTCCTTTACCTTCCTCTCTCTCTCTCTCTCTCTCTCTCTCTCTCTCTCTCTCTCTCTCTCTCTCTCTCTCTCTCCATCTCTCCCTCCTCCACCACGACCTCTACCTCGCGCTGACCCCACGCGTCTTCCTGACATCCGACCTGGTGACCTCTGACCTCGGGTGGGTACGAATGAGGTCAGCTGTTGTGGGGTTGGACAAGGGCAGCGTTTGGTACCAGTATGGGTTCGGACAGCCTCAGGGACCGACTGAAACCACGCTAACAGGTCCGCGGCTGAGGGAGTTTGCGACGTTTATGAAAATGAGGCTTGGGGTGGGGAGTATAGATGCCGCAACCTTGACCAGTTGGGGTATAAGCGTCGCGAATGCCTCGGTGAAATCCCGGACCTCTACTGGAGTTCGCGGTGCAGTGAAGTCATCTGTAGATTCTGGAACCTCTACTAGTGGGAGTATAAGCGATGTAACTTCCTCGGTAGACCCCAAAACCTCAACCAGTGGGGATATAAGCGTCGCGAAGACCTCTACTGGAGTTGGCAGTGCAGTGAAGTCGACTATAGATTCCGGAACGTCTACTAGTGGGAGTATAAGCGATGTAACTTCCTCGGTAGATCCCAAAACCTCTATAAGCGTTACGAATGCGTCGGTGAAGGCTCGGACCTCTACCGGAGTGTGCGATGCAGTGGATATAAGCAACACGACTCCTTCTATAGATGACATAAGTACGGATTCCAATTCTAACGTTCCCATAGATGATTTAAACGTCGATACTAGTTCCCCTATAAACGCTGCGACCGATTCTTCGACTAACAAGGATTCGAGCGCAAATATAGATGCCGAAACCACTCAGTTGGACCCTGCAATAACCGCCACAATAGACGACGTAACTATAGGCTCCAGAACACGCACAGAAAGCCCGTCTATAAACGCCAGAACACGCTCGGTATTAGATGCCGCGAAAGTCACTCCAAGTAAGGTTGTTTTGATTAGGAGAAAGAGAACGAGGAAAATATTGAATGAAGAGGAGCTCGTCGATGCTATTGTGAGGGAGCTATGGGGTCAGGAGGAGGAAGAGGAGGAGGAGGAGGAGGAGGAGGAGGAAGAACAGGACAAAGAGAGACAGAGGAAGAATGAAGAAGAGAGAAAGAGAGAAAGAGAAGAGGAAAAGAAGAATGAGAGAGAGAGAGAAAGAGAGAGAGAGGAAGGAGAAGAGAAGAGAAGGAAAGAAAGAAAAGGAGATAAAGAGAGAGAGGAGAGAGAAAATGAGAGAATGGAAGCAGAGAGAGAAAATGAGAGAGAGAAAGGAGATGGAGATAGAGAGAAGGAGAGAGAAAGTGAGAGAATGGAAGGAGAGAGAGAAAATGAGAGAGAGAAAGGAGATAGGGATAGAGAGAAGGAGAGAGAAAGTGAGAGAATGGAAGGAGAGAGAGAAAATGAGATAAAGAAAGGAGATAGAGAGAAGGAGAGAGAAAACGAGAGAGAGACAAAGAAAAACAAAGAAAAACAACGAAAAAGAAAAATCAACCAATCACCTCCATCGCACACACAAACGCACGCACACACACACAACCACAGCGTCAAAATCCTGTCACTGGAGGAAAACGGACTTGCCCAAATCATCCAGGAAATCAGTACAGCAGAAATCCTAATAGGCCTACACGGGGCAGCTCTAATCCTAGGCCTATTCCTCCCTAAGAATAGCCTATTGATCGAGCTGTGGCCATTCACCGTGTCCCCTATGGCCGCTCCCGTGTACAGGGCCATGTGCGCGCTGGAGGGGTCGGGAATTACGTACATGGCATGGGTAAACGCAGACGCACATAGCTCGTACGCACATCCAGAATATCCAGGTCACCATGGAGGCCTAAGGGGAGTTGCGAGCGAGGAGCGCGGTCGGATCTTGCATGAGGTCGCGCGTGGGGTCAAGATTACGAGCGTGACCTGCTGTAATGACCTCGATTGGCTGTTTCGCATCTACCAGGACACGGAGGTTCGGACACGGGTGCAGGGAGATCACCATGTCTCCGGAGCGCCATCGAGGAGTGTTCCGTTTGAGGATATTCTCCGGAAGGGTTTGGGAATGGTTGAGGAGGCCAGTTTGTCATCCTCCGAGGGTCATAAGGGGAAGAATGGTCTATATAAGGGTGTGGAAATTGGGTCCGAGGGTGATCTGCCATCCTCTGAGGGTCATAAGGGGAAGAATGGTCTATATAAGGGTGTGGAAATTGGGTCCGAGGGTGATCTGCCATCCTCTGAGGGTCATAAGGGTGTGAATGGTCTATATAAGGGTGTGGAAATTGGGTCCGAGGGTGATCTGTCATCCTCCGAGGGTCATAAGGGGAAGAATGGTCTATATAAGGGTGTGGAAATTGGGTCCGAGGGTGATCTGTCATCCTCCGAGGGTCATAAGGGGAAGAATGGTCTATATAAGGGTGTGGAAATTGGGTCCGAGGGTGATCTGCCATCCTCTGAGGGTCATAAGGGTGTGAATGGTCTATATAAGGGTGCGGAAATTGGGTCCGAGGGTGATCTGCCATCCTCTGAGGGTCATAAGGGTGTGAATGGTCTATATAAGGGTGTGGAAATTGGGTCCGAGGGTGATCTGCCATCCTCTGAGGGTCATAAGGGGAAGAATGGTCTATATAAGGGTGCGGAAATTGGGTCCGAGGGTGATCTGCCATCCTCTGAGGGTCATAAGGGGAAGAATGGTCTATATAAGGGTGTGGAAATTGGGTCCGAGGGTGATCTGCCATCCTCTGAGGGTCATAAGGGGAAGAATGGTCTATATAAGGGTGTGGAAATTGGGTCCGAGGGTGATCTGCCATCCTCTGAGGGTCATACTGGGAAGAATGGGCTATATAAGGGTGTGAAAATTGGGTCCAGGGTGATCTGCCATCCTCTGAGGGTCATAAGGAAGAATGGGCTTGATAAGGGTGTGGAAATTGGGTCCGAGGGTGATCTGCCATCCTCTGAGGGTCATACGGGGAAGAATGGTCTATATAAGGGTGTGGAAATTGGGTCCGAGGGTGATCTGCCATCCTCTGAGGGTCATAAGGGGAAGAATGGTCTATATAAGGGTGTGGAAATTGGGTCCGAGGGTGATCTGCCATCCTCTGAGGGTCATACAGGGAAGAATGGTCTATATAAGGGTGTGGAAATTGGGTCCGAGGGTGATCTGCCATCCTCTGAGGGTCATAAGGGGAAGAATGGGCTTGATAAGGGTGTGGAAATTGGGTCCGAGGGTGATCTGCCATCCTCTGAGGGTCATAAGGGTGTGAATGGTCTATATAAGGGTGTGGAAATTGGGTCCGAGGGTGATCTGCCATCCTCTGAGGGTCATAAGGGTTAGAATGGTCTATATAAGGGTGTGGAAATTGGGTCCGAGGGTGATCTGCCATCCTCTGAGGGTCATAAGGGGAAGAATGGTCTATATAAGGGTGTGGAAATTGGGTCCGAGGGTGATCTGCCATCCTCTGAGGGTCATAAGGGGAAGAATGGTCTATATAAGGGTGTGGAAATTGGGTCTGAGGGTGATCTGCCATCCTCTGAGGGTCATAAGGGTGTGAATGGTCTATATAAGGGTGTGGAAATTGGGTCCGAGGGTGATCTGCCATCCTCTGAGGGTCATAAGGGGAAGAATGGTCTATATAAGGGTGTGGAAATTGGGTCCGAGGGTGATCTGCCATCCTCTGAGGGTCATAAGGGGAAGAATGGTCTATATAAGGGTGTGGAAATTGGGTCTGAGGGTGATCTGCCAACCTCTGAGGGTCATAAGTGTGAATGGTCTATATAAGGGTGTGGAAATTGGGTCAGAGGGTGATCTGCAATCCTCTGAGGGTCATAAGGGGAAGAATGGTCTATATAAGGTGTGGAAATTGGGTCCGAGGTGATCTGCCATCCTCTGAGGGTCATAAGGGGAAGAATGGTCTATATAAGGGTGTGGAAATTGGGTCTGAGGGTGATCTGCCATCCTCTGAGGGTCATAAGGGTGTGAATGGTCTATATAAGGGTGTGGAAATTGGGTCTGAGGGTGATCTGCTGTCCTCTGAGGGTCATAAGGGGAAGAATGGTCTATATAAGGGTGTGGAAATTGGGTCTGATGGTGATCAGCATTCCTCTGAGGGTCATAAGGGAAGAATGGTCTATATAAGGTGTGGAAATTGGGTCCGAGGGTGATCTGCCATCCTCTGAGGGTCATAAGGGGAAGAATGGTCTATATAAGGGTGTGGAAATTGGGTCTGAGGGTGATCTGCCATCCTCTGAGGGTCATAAGGGTGTGAATGGTCTATATAAGGGTGTGAAAATTGGGTCTGAGGGTGATCTGCTGTCCTCTGAGGGTCATAAGGGGAAGAATGGTCTATATAAGGGTGTGGAAATTGGGTCCGAGGGTGATCTGCCATCCTCCGAGGTCATAAGGTGTGAATGGTCTATATAAGGGTGTGGAAATTGGGTCCGAGGGTGATCTGCCATCCTCTGAGGGTCATACTGGGAAGAATGGGCTATATAAGGGTGTGGAAATTGGGTCCGAGGGTGATCTGCCATCCTCTGAGGGTCATACTGGGAAGAATGGTCTATATAAGGGTGTGGAAATTGGGTCTGAGGGTGATCTGCCATCCTCTGAGGGTCATAAGGGGAAGAATGGTCTATATAAGGGTGTGGAAATTGGGTCTGAGGGTGATCTGCCATCCTCCGAGGGTCATAAGGGGAAGAATGGTCTATATAAGGGTGTGGAAATTGGGTCCGAGGGTGATCTGCCATCCTCTGAGGGTCATAAGGGTGTGAATGGTCTATATAAGGGTGTGGAAATTGGGTCCGAGGGTGATCTGCCATCCTCTGAGGGTCATAAGGGTGTGAATGGTCTATATAAGGGTGTGGAAATTGGGTCTGAGGTGATCTGCCATCCTCTGAGGTCATACGGGGAAGCAGGGTCTAGATACGGGTGTGGAAATTGGGTCTGAGGGTGATCTGCCATCCTCCGAGGGTCATAAGGGGAAGAATGGTCTATATAAGGGTGTGGAAATTGGGTCCGAGGGTGATCTGCCATCCTCTGAGGGTCATAAGGGGAAGAATGGTCTATATAAGGGTGTGGAAATTGGGTCCGAGGGTGATCTGCCATCCTCTGAGGGTCATAAAGAGAAGAATGGGCTGGATAAGGGTGTGAAGGGGGCTGTCGAGGCTGTACCCAGTTTAGAGTCACCCCAATACCAGGCTGTACCCAATTTAGAAGCCCAGGAGAGTCGGAATGTGTTAGGGGGACTTTACGAGGATGTACCCAGGTTAGAAATTCACCAGGACCAGGTTGTACCCACTTCAGAAGCTCAGACAGTTCAAATTAAGGAGTTGCCCAGTGAACGGACCCCCCAATACCAGGCCATACCCACTTTAGAACCCCATGCCCAGACTGTAGCCATTGCAGAATCCCCCCAGTACCACAACGTACCCACTTTAGAACTGCATGCCCAGACTGTACCCACTTCAGAACCGCATGCCCAGACTGTACCCATTTCAGAATCCCCCCAGTACCAGAACGTACCCACTTCAGAACCGCATGCCCAGACTGTACCCATTTCAGAATCCCCCCAGTACCAGAACGTACCCACTTTAGAACCGCATACCCAAACTGTACCCATTTCAGAATCCCCCCAGTACCAGAACGTACCCACTTTAGAACCACATGCCCAGACTGTACCCATTTCAGAATCCCCCCAATACCAGAATGTACCCACTTTAGAACCGCATACCCAAACTGTACCCATTTCAGAATCCCCCCAGTACCAGAACGTACCCACTTCAGAACCCCAAACCCACACTGTACTTGATAAACCCACATCTACCCACACTCTACCCATAATAGCGACCCACCAGGAGACCGTGCCCACTCCAGAACGCCCCAGAGCAGTGCGGCCGGCGAGGGTGCGTGGTCTGACCTGTGCGCTATATGATCTTGGCCACAGGGGAAGGAGCGAGGTGGTTCTGACGTTGACCTGGCGTGACCCCTGGACCTCCGAGGCTTTGGGGTGCCCGGGGTTGGTCTATGAGGTGGTTCTGGAGTATACTGGAGGAGAGGAGGATACCAGTAGTAGTAGTAGGGGTAGTATTGTTGTGGTTCTTGTAAGTGAGGAGAAGTATGTGCGGGTCTTCAGGTCTGCCGTCGAGGGTGTGAGTGCGTGGGTGACCTGTATCTGTGCAGGTGTGGAGGGTATGGAACGGCATATCAGGTGTGGGGTGTAGGAAAGCTGTTTTTAGGAAGATATTTCACGCTAGAATCCAATTTATCAAACCTGTATATTTCCAGTTTGTCTTGCGTTCCTATAATTAATATTTTTAGCTAGGTTATATGTAATTGGGGTCAGTCTATAAGCCTATTTCTATGCCCTTGAGAAATAGGGAATCGCTCTTGTAAGCTGATTTCTGCTCCGATGAGATTTTTGTTAAGATCATAGGAGTGGGCTGAGTAGGGCGCTGATGTCTACGAGTGTTTTATAAGTTCGTTCCTCGTAAGTTTGGTTTTAATTTTATGTGTACCGTAAAAGCAGTTTATGTATATGTATCTTCCGATGGTGGGAGATGGTATTTATTTGCCTGGTGTGCGGGTGTGGAAGGCTTGAGGTGGTATTTTAAGTTTATAGGAGAGTGTGTTTTTATAATTTTAGGGAGGAATGTTTTTGGGGTAGGGGTTGAGGAAGGAGGAGGAGGAGGAGGAGGAGGAGGAGAAGAAACGAAGGAGGAGGAGGAAGAGAAACGAAGGAGGAGGAGGAGGAGGAGTAGGAAGATAAACGAAGGAGGAGGAGGAAGAGAAAAGGAGGAGGAGGAGGAAGAGAAAAGGAGAAGGAGGAGGAGGAGGAAGAGAAAAGGAGGAGGAGGAGGAGGAAGAGAAAAGGAGGAGGAGGAGGAGGAGGAGGAAGAGAAACGAAGGAGGAGGAGGAAGAGAAACGAAGGAGGAGGAGGAGGAGGAGGAGGAAGAGGAGGAGGAGGAAGAGAAAAGGAGGAGGAGGAGGAAGAGAAAAGGAGAAGGAGGAAGAGAAGAGGAGGAGGAGGAGGAGGAGGAGGAGGAGGAGGAGGAGGAGGAGGAAGAGAAACGAAGGAGGAGGAGGAGGCGGAGGAAGAGAAACGAAGGAGGAGGAGGAGGAGGAGGAGGAGGAAGAGGAAGAGAAACGAAGGAGGAGGAGGAGGAGGAGGAAGAGAAACGAAGGAGGAGGAGGAGGAGGAGGAGGAGATGTAAATATGGATCGAGGAATATCAACCAATTTTTTGTGTGTGTAATTTTAGCATTGTTGATATTTTAAAGCTTTCATTTTTTCTATATTTTAAATTTTCTTCGTCGTTTTTAACCCTTTCAATGCTAAACGCTCGCTGTGACCTCCACCCGCACTCAAATCTCCCGCGTGTGAGTGCGTTCCAACACTGATTCTCACAACACAGGATTGCCAACTGAGTGTGTTCGCAAAACTTGGTGGAAAATCACGTCAACCCAGCGCGGCAAATCTACAGACAAGCAACTGATAGATGTTCTTGCTCAATACAGCGTCATTTCTGCATAGCTTCACCGAGCACATGACGGATTCTTTGACCAAATACTTGTACATTTTGGAGTTGTCAATATCGCCTTGCCAGCACCCCATCATCAAGAGATCTACAGTAGTTTCCTTACGGCTGACCATCGCGCACGTATAAATCTACATCTTCACAGGCAACACCCCCAGAACGTGCCTGTATGTTCGTAGGAGAAGCTTACATTACCGAATCCTATAGATCTTGACCTCCTCTTTCCAATGGTGGTTTTGTTTTGTAGCTGTGATGAATAGATTTTGAGATACCGCAGTTAAGAGATCCCCTTCCCCCGCTGGGCTGCCCGAGCGCGCCTGAGGGGAGAGTCTCCTTGCGAGCGCTTAGCAAGGAAAGGGTTAAGGTCTCTATTTCTCTATTTCTATGGATGAATTTTCGCTGCGTCTATGAATGCCAATGCTCGTAATCACTTCGCTTATACAATCTCACAAGCCGTGGAGGAAAGAAAATACAAGACAATGTTATATTTGCATTTATTGAAGACTCCGTGGATGTATATTGTGTTTCAAGAAGATTGTATACATGTCTGTGTGTGTGGGTGTATTACTTATACATATATATACAAAGTGTCTTCCGAGGTGTACGCAAAGTGTTTATTCATTATGTTTTTGATACAGTGAATATATTGTGAATAATGATGTTAATGTTAATGATGAGTTGCCAAATACAGGGATAGAGAGAGAGATTAGGAAGAGAAGGTTAGGTTAGAGGGACACAGAGAGAGAGATTAGGAAGAGAAGGTTAGGTTAGAGAGAGAGAGAGAGAGAGAGAGAGAGAGAGAGAGAGAGAGAGAGAGAGAGAGAGAGATTAGGAAGAGAAGGTTAGGTTAGAGGGACACAGAGAGAGATAGTTCACAAATTCAGATTGAGAGTAATATTCAGAGATATCTCAACTCTCTCTCTCTATTATACAAAAACGGAAATAGAAAAGAATTGATTGAGAGAGAGAGAGAGAGAGAGAGAGAGAGAGAGAGAGAGAGAGATCACAAATTCCGAATGAGAGAAAGATTAAGAGATAGCTCACCTCTCTCTCTCTATTATACAAAAACGGAAATAGAAAAGAATTGATTGAGAGAGAGAGAGAGAGAGAGAGAGAGAGAGAGAGAGAGAGATCACAAATTCTGAATGAGAGAAAGATTAAGAGATAGCTCACCTCTCTCTCTCTATTATACAAAAACGGAAATAGAAAAGAATTGATTGAGAGAGAGAGAGAGAGAGAGAGAGAGAGAGAGAGAGATCACATATTCCGAATGAGAGAAAGATTAAGAGATAGCTCACCTCTCTCTCTCTATTATACAAAAACGGAAATAGAAAAGAATTGATTGAGAGAGAGAGAGAAATACCCCACTCTCTCTCTCTCTCTCTCTCTCTCTCTCTCTGAAATGCTGTACAGTGAAATATTGATATACAAAAATGTGATAGTTAGGAGACAGAGAAGAAAATGTCAATGTACAAAATATATTTATAAATAGTTAATAGTTAATAGAAATGGCGATAGTATTGTGTTTGTAAAGAAAGAATAGATTTGAATAGACCTTTTGTTTATAATTCAATGTCCCCTTGTTGATGATGATGATGATGATAGATCTTAAAAAATATATATAAAAAAACACAAAAAAAGAGAAATTCAGAAAAAAATACTCGGAAAAAACTCAGTTAACCTAAAAATAATAATAATAATAATAATAATAAAAAGAAATTAAGAAAAATATATTAATGAAAATCAATTAATAAATTTCTAAAAGTCGTCAAAGAAAGATCCGTCATTGAGTCCGTCCATCAACTCCTTCACCTCCTCCTCCTCCTCTTGGGTGGAGAAGATGCTGGTGTTGAGGGCGGAAGGAGGAGGAGGAGGAGGAGGAAGAGAGGAAGAGGAAGACTGCTGAGGATATCTGTTAACTTGTCTAGAAGGAGGAGGAGGAGGAAGATGAGAGGAAGAAGAGGTAGAGGAAGAGGAAGGAGGAGGAGGAGGAGGATATCGAGAAGAAGAAGAAGGGAAGCGAGGAGGAGGAGGAGGAGAATGAGAATGACCTAACCTAACTTGACCTAACCTCACATTCCCCCTTATCCCTGACCCCCCTGGCACTCCTTGACCCTGTGGCACTAGACTGGACCTTCCCCTACCCTGTGGCACCCCGACCGTACCCCCAGAGTGCCTAGGAAGCTCTCTATGGGGTCGCAAACTCCCCTGATGTAAACCGCGTGTCGGACCAACGGTTGAAAATATACCGGGACTTCTGGCACTGTTCCCGGCATACCCTTGGCCCTGTGGCACCCGTGGGACCCTAGAGCTGTCACCCGGGTCCTCCTCCTCCTCCTCAATGATGGCGGTCGGCCGGTAGACCCCCTCGGTTGACGCACAGAGCCCGGTTTGTAAGTCATTTCGGTTGAACTCGCCGACAGCGGTCTTGGTCACATCGCCACTTTCATCCGGGGTGTAGATCGTAAGTATGGATGAACGGGTGATGTTGAGGTAGTGCCGTCGTGACCCGGGTGACCTCCCCTCCCGGATGACCCCAGGGGAGAGGACTGTGACCCCCCGTAGCACCAGGACAGCCCCAGGGGTCAGCGCATGTCCGAATTCGTGGAGGACGGATGTGGAGATAGTACCGTGGATTTCCCCTGTGGATGAGAGGAGGAGGAGGAGGAGGTGGATGAGAGGAGGAGGAGGAGGTGGATGAGAGGAGGAGGAAGAGGAGGAGGAGGAGGAGGATACATATATATTTCTTTTACTAACTGTCTTTAAAATACACTAATAATAATAACAATAATAACAATAATAATAATAATAATAATAATAATAATAATAATAATAATAATAATAATAAGATGAAGAAGAAGAAGGAAAGGATGGGTATATATTCTCTCTCTCTCTCTCTCTCTCTCTCTCTCTCTCTCTCTCTCTCTCCAAAACCTAACCTAACTTAACCTAATCAAATCTCTCTCTCTCTCTCTCTCTCTCAAAACCAAACCTAACTTAACCTAATCAGATCCCCCCCCTCTCGCTCTCTCTCTCTCTCTCTCTCTCTCTCTCTCTCTCTCTCTCTCTCTCTCACCTGTCATGTCAACAAAGGTCAACATCGGATGCCTTGAAGACGTCTCCACCCCCTTCACCTTCACCGCCAGGAAAGGGACCCGCCCCGCCCCCGCCCCGCCCCGCAGCCCCGCCCGGCAGGTCACCCAGCGAACGTTGAACACCCCCAAAGGTCCTTCCGGGTCATGGGGGTCAAGGTCGAGGTCACGGAGCATCCTAGACCAGGTTTTTGAGGTCAGGTCGGCGCTGGTGAAGGCATCGACTAAGACATCTTTGGAGGGTCGGAATGTCGCCCCCTTGGTTCTCCCTGGGGTGGATGGGGGTGGGGGGGAGGTGGTGGTAGGGGGGTGTGACCTTTGACCTCGTCCCCCTGTGGTGATGGTGACCCTGGTTTGACCCTGGAGGAAGAGGAGGAGGAGGAGGATAGGAAGGAGAAGTATATGGATAAGATTGAAGAAGAAGAAGAGGAAGAAAGAGGAGAAGAAGAAGATATGGAAGAGGAAGAAGAAGAGGAGGAGGAGGAAGAAGTATACAGAAAAGAATGAAGAGGAAGAGGAAGAAGAAGAGGAAGAGGAAGAAGAAGAGGAGGAGGAAGATAGGAAGAAGTATACAGAAAAGAACGAAGAAGAGGAAGAGGAAGAAGAAGATTGGGCAGAGGAAGAGGAAGAAGATAAAGAGGAAGAAGAAGAGGAGGAGGAGGAAGAAGAAGAGGAAGAAGAAGAAAAAGAAGAAAAATAATCATATAAACTCAACACAAAAAAATATATACAACAACCACCACCACCACTACTACTACTACTACTACTACTACTACTACTACTACTACTACTACTATTAATACTACTAACCACTTCAGGCAGGAGACCGGCTGGACCTGGGAACCTCCTCTTCTGTGGTAGTGTCAAGTAAGGCTCTCTCTCTCTCTTGGTAGGGGCAGACCTGTAGTAATAGTAGTAGTAGTAGTAGTAGTAGTAGTAGTAGTAGTAGTAGTAGTAGTAGTAGTAGTTGTAGATATGGGATGTTATATATTGGGACGAAGAGGAGAAAGAGTAGAAATTAGTAGTAGTAATAGTAGTAGTAGTAGTAGTAGTAGTAGTAGTAGTAGTAGTAGTAACATCAATAATAATAATAATAATAATAATATCACTAACCTTATATAATTACTTTGTACAACTGGCCTTCTTCTTCTTCTTCTCTCCTCCTCTTCCTCCTCCTCCCTCCTCCTCTTCCTCTCCTCCTCCTCCTCCTCCTCCTCCTCTTCCTTCCTTCCATTCCCAGGGACTTCTATCGCCCTCAAAATTCTCGCTCGGAAATCCAATCTCCCGGCACTATTTCCCCTCTCCTGACCCTGGCACTGCGTAACGGCACTGTCCGGGGGGGTGGTCAGGTCAGGGTCATCCCCCAGGTCACTCATGAGGTCATCCAACGCGTCCCATTCCGGTATTTCCTCCGTACTGGTCTGCGGCTGGTCGGTTCTGGCGGACGGCTGCAGAGGTCTCGGAACACTGCGATGTGATTGGTCGTTTCCTGTTTGGGGTTCTGGCTTGTGATTGGCTGCTCTGGGGTCATGGGGAGGGGGGGGAGGGGGAGCTTGGGGGTCACTTCTAATCTCCTCCTCCTCCTCTCTTCCCCCTCCTCCTCCATCCCACTGTCCAGGGCGAAATACCTCACTCAAGAAATCCTGTAGGAGAGAGAGAGAGAGAGAGAGAGAGAGAGAGACAAAGAGGGTGAAAGACAGCGAAAAAGAGAGAGAGAGAGAGCGAAAGAGCAAAAAAAAGAGAGAGAGAGAGAGAGAGAGATAAATATCCAGAATTACACCCAAGTGCCGCTGAAAATAAATATTAATACCAATCTATTTTTCAATACAGTTACATCATCAGAGGAAGCATATATAAAATAGTTAAGCATTTATATTACTAATTATCAGACGTCCCAGTCCTCGAAAGTGATTACCTTCTTTGTAAGTATTCTTCTTGACTATAATTGCCCAGATTGATGTTAATTGCTTGATGATTAAGTGTCATAAGCCTTAAACTACCTTCCTTAAAATTGACTTGCTCGTTAACGGCAGAAATATCACCTCAATTTCAACCGTTTACCTCCATTATCACAATCCTTCCTTAATAACTACAACGATATACCTTAATTACAGGCTTAATTAACTAATATTTGGGTGATAATTATCCATTCACGTCACCAAACACGGCTAAATCTTCGTCCATTTCCGAGAACATGTTTTTTTTCTAGTTTCTCCTTAAAAGTGAATTAAATGGCAGAGGAAACTTAATTTAATGACTGAGAAAGCTCTTAAATCATCCCTAATATTGCTTTTCTTCATTAAATATAAAAATGACTCGTTAATTTCAGGTCACAGGATGAAAAGGTCAAAACTATCCCCTCCCTCACACCTCTATACCCCCATTACTACAGACCTTCCCTTAATAACTACTACAATATACCTTAATTACAGGCTTAATTAACCAATATATAAAACTATCCCTTTACTAACATACGTGAGAGAATTATATGTTATTGTTTTGTCCTTATATGGCAGAGGAAACTTAATTTAATGACTGAGAAAGCTCTTAAATAATGCCTAATATTGCTTTTCTTCATTAAATATAAAAATGACTCGTTAATTTCAGGTCACAGGATGGAAGGGCAAAACTATCCCCTCCTTCACTCCTCTATACCGCCATTACTACAGACTTCCCTTAATAAATACTACAATATACCTTAATTACAGGCTTAATTAACCAATATATAAAACTATTACTTTACTAACATACGTGAGAGAATTATATGTTATTGTTTTGTCCTTATATGGCTGAGGAAACTTAATTAAATGCCTGAGAAAGCTCTTTAATCATCCATAATATTGCTTTTCTTCATTAAATATAAAAATGACTCGTTAATTTCAGGTCACAGGATGAAAAGGTCAAAACTATCCCCTCCCTCAC
>NW_026111543.1:1105541-1108041 GCF_024679095.1 Eriocheir sinensis | reverse complement strand
CTGGCCATGGCGGGGGCGGCGGCTGGCGGGGGGCGGCTGACGGGGCGGCTGGGTAAGAGGGGGGGGGTAGGGTAGGGGGGGGGCAGGGCTGTTGTTGTTGTTGTTGTTGTTGAATTTTTTGTTGTTTTGTTTTATATATTTTTTGCTTTTTTGAAATTCTTAAAATTGATTTCTTTCTTTCTTTTTTTTTCTTCCTCCTCTTCTTCTTCCTCTTCCTCCTCCTCCTCCTCCTCTGTTTTCTCCTCCTCCTCCTCCTTTTTCTTCTCTTCCTTAAACTAACCTAACTTAACATTCCTCCTCCTCCTTCTCCTCTTCCTCCTCCTCCTCCTCCTCCTCCTCCTCCTCCTATCCTTCTCTTTCTTCCTTCCTTCCTTCCCTTAACCTAACCAAACCTAACCTTCCTCTTCCTCCTCCTCCTCCTCCTCCTCCCTTCCTTCCTTCCTTCCTTCCCTTACCTAACCTAACCTAACCTTCCTCTCCTCCTCTTCCTCCTTCCTCCTAACCTAACCTTCCTCTCCTCCTCCTCCTCCTCCCCCCCAGGGTTGATCAACGGAACCTCCACCTGCCACCTGGTCCTCTCCCCCTCCCCTGTGGCCGTGGGGGGGGTCTGGGGGCCTTACGGGGGGGCAGTGCTCCCTCAAACCTACCTTGCCGAGGGGGGGATAACAGCTTCTGGGTCTCTAATTGACCACCTTTTGAAGACTCACCCGGCCTATGAGAAGAGCCTTGCTGATGCTGATGATGATGGGAGGTGAGGAGGAGGGGGAGGAGGAGGAGGAGGAGGAGGAGGAGGAGGAGGAGAGAGAGTGATTATTATAAAGATATTGATTAGAGTTCTGATTGAAAGAAAGGAAAGGAAAGGAAGGGAAGGGAAGGGAAGGGAAGGGAAGGGAAGGGAAGGGAAGGGATGGGAAGGGAAGGGAAGGGAAGGGAAGGGAAGAGAGAGAGAGAGAGAGAGAGAGAGAGAGAGAGAGAGATATCAACTAACCATTTTTTTCTTTCCTTCCTTCCTTCCTTCCTTCCTTCCTTCCTTCCTCCTCCTCCTCCTCCTCCCCAAACAGGAGTATCTACGAGAGGCTGGAGGGGGTTCTGGAGGTCATGGGGGGGCGGGAGGGGCTCAGTTCCCCCTCCCTGCTGACCCGTCACCTCCACCTCTACCCAGACTACCATGGCAACAGGTCACCCTTGGCAGACCCCGATATGGCAGGCATGGTAAGGGGGGGGAGGGGGTGGAAACATTTGGGAAACATTTCGGGAAACATTTAGTGCGTGTGGCAGGAAGGTGAGTGGAAGGAGGAAACATTTGGGAAACATTTGAGATACATTGAGAGAGAGTGTGTGTGGAAGGGAAGGGAAGGGATGGGAAGGGAAGGGGAGTGGAAGGAGGAAACATTTGAGAAACATTGAAAGAAGGGAAGGGATGGGATGGGAAGGGAAGGGAAGGGAAGGAAAGGGATGGGAAGGGAAGGGAAGGGATGGGAAGGGACGGGAAGGGAAGGGAAGGGAAGGGATGAGAAGGAAGGAATAAGGAACAGAAGGGAAGGGAAGGGAAGGGAAGGGAAGGGAAGGGAAGGGAAGGGATAGGATGGGATGGGAAGGGAAGGAATTAAAAAAAAAGAACTACTCTAAGTCTCTCTCTCTCTCTCTCTCTCTCTCTCTCTCTCTCTCACACACACACACACACACATTCATTCACTCCCTCTCTCTCTCTTTCTCTCTCCTCCTCCTTCCTCCTTCCTCCTCCTCCTCCTCCTCCTCCTCCTCCTCAGGTGTGCGGGGTCACCTTGGACGCCAGTGAAGAGTCGTTAGCAATGATTTACCTGTCCGCTATCCAGGGCCTTGCTGTGAGTACCTGGGAGAGAGAGAGAGAGAGAGAGAGAGAGAGAGAGAGAGAGAGAGAGAGAGAGAGAGAGAGAGAGAGAGAGAGAGAGAGAGAGAGAGAGAGAGAGAGAGAGAGAGAGAGAGAGAGAGAGAGAGAGAATTGTGGTTTCCAAGAGAGAGAGAGAGAGAGAGAGAGAGAGAGAGAGAGAGAGAGAGAGAGAGAGAAAATAAATAAAAAAATAATGAAACACACAAAAACACACACACACACACACACAAAAACACACACACACACGTACACAAACGCGTACACAAACACGTACACACAGACCCCAGCATGTGCACCTATATCCCTGTGTACGCTAACCTAATACACTAACCGCATGTACGTTTTTTTCCCCCTTGCATGTGCGTGTGTGTGCGTGTGTGTGTGCGTGTGTACCAGTATACGACAAGGCAGATCCTGGCAGCCATGACAAGTTCAGGACATGTTATAACGCGTCTCCTCATGTGCGGGGGCCTGTGTGCGTCAAATACGTACATACAGACACACGCCGATGTTCTGGGTAGGTGTACATGTGTGCGTTTTTGTGTGTGTGTGTTTGTGTGTGTGTTGTTTTTGTTGTTGGTTAATTTTGTTTTTTTGTTTTTTTTATATTAATTAATTTTCTCTAAATCA
>NW_026111543.1:1085541-1093041 GCF_024679095.1 Eriocheir sinensis | reverse complement strand
ATACTCTTTTAATAGTGGAATATCGTCTTAAAATTGAAAAAAACTGAAAATATCCGAGTAATTCCCAGAGATTTTCATATATTTTCCATTTTCACGATTCCAGTAATATTCCAGGGCGTTCCAAGTGATTCCAAAATGTGTATTAGATATTATTCCTTAAGCCTCGTTAGGTAATACTCTTTTGATAATGGAATATCGGTATTAAATTAAGGAATATCGATTTAGTAGGCTATCGGGTGTGTGGATATTCCTTAATTTTTTGGATATTACCGATTCCAGAAATATTCCAGGGTGTTCCAAGGGATTCCAAAATGTGTAGTAGATATTATTCCTTAAGTCTCGTTAGGTAATACTTGTTTAATAATGGAATATCGTCTTAAATTTGAAAAAAACTGAAAATATCCGAGTAATTCCCAGAGATTTTCATATATTTTCCATTTTCACGATTCTAGAAATATTCCAGGGTGTTCCAAGTGATTCCAAAATGTGTATTAGATATTATTCCTTAAGTCTCGTTAGGTAATACTCGTTTAATAATGGAATATCAGTATTAAATTAAGGAATATCGATTTAGTAGGCTAGCGGGCGTGTGGATATTCCTTAATTTTTCGATATTCCAGGTTCCAGAAATATTCCAGGGCGTTCCAAGTGATTCCAAAATGTGTATTAGATATTAATCCTTAAGTCTTGTTAGGTAATACTCGTTTAATAATGGAATATCGTCTTAAAATTGAAAAAAACTTGAAAATATCCGAGTAATTCCCAGAGATTTTCCTTTATTTTCCATTTTCACGATTCCAGAAATATTCCAGGGCGTTCCAAGTGATTCCAAAATGTGTATCAGACATTATTCCTTAAGTCTCGTTAGGTAATACTCGTTTAATAATGGAATATCGATCTTAAACGAGAGGATAATTAGAATTGACTAGGCTATCTTGGGAGTGAACATTCCTTAATTTTTCGATATTCCCAATTCCCGAGGCGTTCCAGAGTGTTCCCAAGTATTCCATAAAGTGTATTAACTATTATTCTTCACGTCTTGTTGGGTAATATCGTCTAATAAGGCAATTTGGGCCTAAAATAAGGGATGAGTTAGGCTGATATTAGGTTGTGGGATCAGGGAGATTGTTTGGGAAGTTTGAGAGAGAGAGAGAGAGAGAGAGAGAGAGAGAGAGAGAGAGAGAGAGAGAGAGCTCAGAGAGGACGAAACGTTTAAATAGAGGAGAAAGGAAGGAGAGAGAGAGAGAGAGAGAGAGAGAGAGAGAGAGAGAGAGAGAGAGAGAGAGAGAGAGAGAGAGAGAGAGATAATAGCGTAGAAATAACATAGGGAAATTAGAGAGAGAGAGAGAGAGAGAGAGAGAGAGAGAGAGAGAGAGAGAGAGAGAGAGAGATAGGAAGAAACGTTTAAAGAGAGAGAGAGAGAGAGATCCGATAAGGTGATACGGACACCAGCGGCCTCAAGATTCTGTCCGCCAACGTACGAGGCTTTAGGACCAACATCGGGGAGCTGACACACGCCTTCGTCCTCAGGCACCACATCGACATAGTGGTGACAGTGGAGACCTTCCTGGACGACACATGTGCCACCACCTGTGATAAGATCCCGGTACTGCACTGGGCCAGACGAGACCGCCACAGGACAGGGGAGGCATTGCTGTTTGCCACCGAAACGGCCTGCAGATGGACGCCCTCACCACAGACACTCCCCTGGAAATGGAGATGATGTTCCTCCGCATCATTCTCGAGGACAGGAGCGCTCTGCTACTCTGTGCCATGTACCGGCCACAGTGGCAAGGCAGCGCCCCCCTCACCTACCTCACAGAGCACCTGGACGACCTTATGGCTGCCCACAGCTGTCAGTACGCGATGGTTGTGGGCGACCTAAATCAACACCTGGTGGCGAGGGCCTTCACCGAGCTCACAGCGGTGCATGGATTGCACAACCATGTTGAGTTCCTGACACATCAGCGTGGAGGCTCCCTGGACCCTGTGCTCACAGACCTGCTGAGTGACTGGTGCTGTGCTGCCCACTAGACCGTGTGGGCAGTTCCGACCACAATGCCATACTCACCACCATCAGCCTGGCCCCAGCGCGTGAAGAGGAACACCATGAGTCATCTGGCTGTGGGACCGCGGACTGGACGGCTGCAAGGCAGGCCCTGGCAGCGACTGCTTGGGGCACAGTCCTAACGGTGACCCACAACATGACGTCTCCGCCCTCACCACTGTCCTCAATACCGTCCAGCAGCAACACGTCCCCACCGCACCTACACATCCAGCCCAAAAGACCAGCCTTGGTTCGGGTACAGGTGCCGTATTGCAGCCGAAAGGAAACACAAGGCTTGGACAAGATATAAAAGACACCCACGCAGGAAAATAAGGCCCAACACAGACGAGCCTGCAAAAATATGACGAGGACAGCAAAGTGGGCAAAAGAAAGGTGGGACGCTGACAGGAGGAAAGCTGTCCTCTAACCAAACTGACCTGAAACAGTGGTGGGGCTGGTGAAGGAACAGCAAGGCCATACCCCCAGGAACGTATCCCGCCCCTGAGGAAACCTGACGGAGACCTGGCCATCACCAGCCGGGAAAAGGCTGACCTGCTGGCCTGTCACTTCAGTCAAAGATGACAACCCAGGAGCCAGACAGGCAGCCGCCCACCCTCCCCAACTCATCGCCTCAAGACTAGAGAATGTGCTAATCTCTGAGGACGCTGTCAGGAGACATCTGAGGGCGTCAACACCAGGAAGGCGCCAGGCCCTGACAGCGTGAGTCCATACTTACTGCGGCGATGTCTGATGAGCTCACCAGCCCCTCGCCCAGATCTTCCGGCGATGCCTGCAGAGCGGGTGTGGCCTGCACAGTGGAAGGAGGCCAGAGTCACACCCGTACACAAGAAAAATCCAGGTCCGAGCCAGGCAATTACAGGTATCACCTCCCAATCATCAGCAAGATATTTGAGAGGATCATCGGGGAGCAATTGACATCCTTCCTCGAGGAAAACCACCTGCAGTCACCGAAGCAGTTTGGTTTCGGAAGGCCTCTACCTCAGACCTCCTCCTTCTCCTCTCAAAGTCCTGGCATGACGCCCTTGATGACGGCCACCCCTCTCTCGTGATTGCCCTGGATATAGCTGGCGCGTTTGACTCTGTTTGGCACCGCGGTCTGACGGCGAAGCTACAGCAACTAGGCATCACGGGTGACCTGCTGCCCCTGCTCTCAAACTACCTGTTAGGAAGTCAACGGAAGCACCTCGACCAGCTTCCCGGTGGAGGCCTCCGTTCCACAGGGGTCCGTCCTTGGACCTATTCTGTGGAACATATACTTTAACGACCTCCTGCAAACCATCCCGGCAGCAAGCGCTTACGCCGACGACTGCACCCTCTCCAGAACATACAAGAGGGAGGAAGCCCAGGACGTGATAGAGTCCGTCAACAGACAGTTGGCAGACATAATGGCCTGGGGAAAGAGGTGGCAAGTCAGGTTTGCCCCTGACAAAACCCAGGCCATGGTAATATCACGTTCTCGGGAGGACGCGAGGCAACTCCACGGCAGACTGAGATTCGGGAATGACACCATCCCTCTGCAGGCCAGCGTCGACATCCTGGGCGTGGAGGTGGACTCCCAGCTGCGGTTTGACCGTCACCTTGAAAGGGTGGCGCAAAAAGCCTCCCAGAAGGTGAACCTCCTGCGCCGCATGAAGAACCTCCTCGATGCTGAAGGCCTGAACACGCTCTATAAGGCACAAGTCCGTCCAGTGATGGAGTATGCACCGCTCACCTGGATGGCCAGCGCCCGCTGCCACCTCAACCTGCTAGACAAGGTGCAGAGGAGGGCTGAACGCCTCATCAACGGCACCCAGCACCACCGACCGAGCCAGTGGGAGACACAGCGACAACAACAACAACAACACCCACACGAAGGAAGGGCAAGACCAGCCACGAACCAGCTGAATAGCCTGAGCACCGTCGCCGCGTCGCTGCCCTGACGGTGCTACACAAGGCACAAGTGGGCCTAGTGCCCCACCTGACGGACCTGAGGGCTACCTGGAGGAGGTCTGAGCGCAGCACGAGAACGGTGCTGAGCAACGCCTCCCTCCTGGAAGTGCCAATGGCCCGCCCAGCACCCACCAACGTGCCTTCTCCATCGCAGCGGTGGTGTGGTGGAACAACCTCACTGCTGATGTGGATGTGACACAACTGTCCACTCAGCAGATGAAGGTTACGTCCCACAGTGGCTACTCCTACACCCACCGTAAATATGTATATATATAATTGTATAATATATTGTATAATAATTGTATAAAATAATCGGCAGAAGCTTTTAAATAGCTCCCAACGGTCAGGGAACTTTAGCATAGACAAATAATACTGCCATGTACTAATGTACTGAACACGTTTAAATAAAAAAAAAAAAAGAGAGAGAGAGAGAGAGAGAGAGAGAGAGAGAGAGAGAGAGAGAGAGAGAGAGAGAGAGAGAGAGAGAGAGAGAGAGAGAGAGAGAGAGAGAGAGAGAGAGAGAGAGAGAGAGAGATAGATAGAGAGAGAGAGAGAGAGAGAGAGAGAGAGAGAGAGAGAGAGAGAGAGAGAGAGAGAGAGAGAGAGAGAGAGAGAGAGAGAGAGAGAGAGAGAGAGAGAGAGAGAGAGAGAGAGAGAGAGAGATAATAGCGTAGAAATAACATAAGGAAAATAATTAGAGAGAGAGAGAGAGAGAGAGAGAGAGAGAGAGAGAGAGAGAGAGAGAGAGAGAAAGGAACAGTGTATCCAACTCCCTTCAATCATTCATCTTACAAAAAAAAATATATAAATTACTCTCTAATCACCCCATACAAAGCCATAACACATAAACAAAACATATATAACAATTAATTAAACATTTTACCATCATTATCTAAGCTCCTAATGACTTAGAAACGCTGTAAATAGTAATAATGATAAATAAAGAGAGAATTAATTTTAATATGGTAACACTGGCGCAGAGATCGTCGACGCTTCTCAGTTGTCAATTAAGAGTCGACGGGGGATGACGTGACGCTCTTCCTCCGTTATTTTTACGTTTATTTCGCTATATAAGAAAGAGACGTAGACGTTACATGGATATAACGTAATGGAGGACTAGAAGACGATATAGGTAATGTGTTAATGGCTTTGAGTGTTGTTTTATGGTGATATTTGGCATTTGTGACGAATTTGGACTGGGGACTCTCTCTCTCTCTCTCTCTCTCTCTCTCTCTCTCTCTCTCTCTCTCTCTCTCTGTCCAATTTTCCCTGTCCAATTTTCCCTGTCCAATTTTTCCTGTCCAATTTTTCCTATCCAATTTTTCCTGTCCAATTTTTCCTGTCCAATTTTTCCTGTCCAATTTTTCCTGTCCAATTTTTCCTGTCCAATTTTTCCTGTCCAATTTTCCCTGTCCAATTTTTCCTGTCCAATTTTTCCTGTCCAATTTTTCCTGTCCAATTTTTCCTGTCCAATTTTTCCTGTCCAATTTTTCCTGTCCAATTTTTCCTGTCCAATTTTTCCTGTCCAATTTTTCCTGTCCAATTTTTCCTGTCCAATTTTCCCTGTCCAATTTTTCCTGTCCAATTTTCCCTGTCCAATTTTTCCTGTCCAATTTTCCCTGTCCAATTTTTCCTGTCCAATTTTCCCTGTCCAATTTTCCTGTCCAATTTTCCCTGTCCAATTTTCCCTGTCCAATTATTCCTGTCCAATTATTCCTGTCCAATTTTTCCTGTCCAATTTTCCCTGTCCAATTTTTCCTGTCCAATTTTTCCTGTACAATTTTCCCTGTTCAATTTTCCCTGTACAATTTTTCCTGTCCAATTTTTCCTGTCCAATTTTTCCTGTCCAATTTTTCCTGTCCAATTTTTCCTGTACAATTTTTCCTTGTCCAATTTTTCCTGTACAATTTTTCCTGTCCAATTTTTCCTGTCCAATTTTTCCTATCCAATTTTCCCTGTCCAATTTTTCCTGTCCAATTTTCCCTGTCCAATTTTTCCTGTCCAATTTTTCCTGTTCAATTTTTACGGTCCAATTTTTACGGTCCAATTTTTCCTGTCCAATTTTCCTCCAATTATTCCCGTCCAATTTCTGTCTTCATGCGTGTGGCAAGGACATTGATAGCGGCCTTGTATTTTTCTATTTCTTTTTATTTTCTCCACTCGGCCGCCCATACTTTTTGCCGTGGGCGGACGGAAATAACAGAGGCCGCGTGGAGATACCGTCCCCAGCCTGTCGCCGCGTGGGTGTGGGCGTGAGGGCTCCCTGACAACATTAATTGGTATTTTTATCGTGCTGACAACCTCACCCAGGAATTTTGTGGGGCATAACGAACACGAGGCGATATGCAACAAGTCGGCAGAGCAGCGGCCTGGGTGTGGGCGTGTGTGGCTGTGGGGTTGTGGCGGCTGCGGAGGAAGCGAGGAGAGAGAGAAAAGTTTCGTTTAGTCGGCGCAACATCTGTGGTCATATGCCGGAGAGAGACAGGAGGGGGAGAGAATTATAGGAGAAGGAAACAGACCCCAGGAGACGGGACACAACCCCCGATTAATACCTGGTACCCATTCACTGCTGGGCGGACAGGGGCGTAGGGTATCGGAAAAGCCGCCCATTTGTTTCCACTCCGCCCGGGAATCGAATCCGTGCTCTCTCGGTTGTGAGCTGAGTGTGCTAACCGCTGCACCACGAAGCCCCCCTCGAGGAGAGAGAGAAGGAGCCTGTGAAATCGACCCTAAGTGAAGCATCTATGTCTAAAAAAAAAAAAAAAAAAAAGTATACTAAGGAAGACCCAAGAAGCGATGCAAAGCGGAACGGGTCACAAGAAGAAGAAGAGGAGGAGTGATTGTTGACGCCCCCCCCCTCCCCTACCCCCGGTGTAGGCCTATGCCCCTATTGAATGAGGGATTGGGTATTATTATTGTTATTATTATTTTGTTTCTCTCTCCTCTCTCTCTCTCTCTCTCTCTCTCTCTTTAACCACTCATTGTAATTGATCTCCCTCCTCCTCCTCCTCCTCCTCCTCCTCTTCCTCCTCCTCCTCCTCCTCCTTTAAACTCTTCGCTTTCTTCTTCAAGACTTTATCTCTTCAATCATTCTTCCTCCTCCTCCTCCTCCTCCTCCTCTTAATTTCTTCTTCTTCTTTTTCTTCTTCTTCTTCTTATTATTATTATTATTATTATTGTTTTTGTTGTTGTTGTTGTTGTTGTTGTTTTGCTTTATTATCTCTCTCTCTCTCTCTCTCTCTCTCTCTCTCTGATACATTGCTCATCATTATTCAAAAGAAATATGAGAAGAGAGAGAGAGAGAGAGAGAGAGAGAGAGAGAGAGAGAGAGAGAGAGAGAGAGATTGGCACAGTGCCGTACTTTACATAGAATTGTACATGTGTGTGTGTGTGTGTGTGTGTGTGTGTGTGTGTGTGTGTGTGTGTGTGTGTGAAGATGATAAATTGTAGCAAAAAATAATGTGTAAAACTTTAATCTTTTTCCTCCTCCTCTTCTTCTTCTT
>NW_026111543.1:839767-883253 GCF_024679095.1 Eriocheir sinensis | reverse complement strand
CGCTGGAGAGGGCGTCTGTAAATCACTTATCTTAAGACCAGAAGTCAAAATAGCTACAGAAACTTAAACTAACATTATTTAACAGCAAGTTAAATCATTCTTAAGCTGCTGGAGAGCAAAATAAAGCCCTGGGAGAAAAAATACGAAACCTCCTAGCTGTGTTTTGCCTGTTTGGGCCGCTCAGGAGACTGCGGCCCGCGGCACATTCGCCCCTCAGTGGTCTCACACACCACACACAGACGCAAACCTTAAAATCTTACCAGCAAAGGGTAAATACATTTTTTTTTCTACCAGCAGGTACCACGTTTGGGCATTTGGCTCCAAACGACAGCCATCATTTTTTTTTCCGAAATAGAAAAGAGGAACCGAGTTAAGTCAAAACAGTACTTGTCTCCGAGTCGCCGCCGAATAGCCAATACGGTCCATTGCTGGACGCGCTAAAAGTCGTGTATTCTCAGCATACCTGGTCATGATTACTTGCCATGTTTCCGGTCAACATATTTATTTCAAATTCTGTCTGTATGGATAAAATAGGCCCTAAATTCAGCTATGGTACTATTTTTTTTCATGTAAATAGTAAATGTGGTATAAAATATGGATTAAAGTTGCGGAAAAATCACGTGACCTGAAACGGGTGCTGATTGGTCGTGACGTCACTAGGTACGTCGGGAGGCCGCCAACTTTGTGTTTCTCCGAGATTTCGTGTTGTGGTGTATGTTTCTAGTGGCTAGCAATGCCTGGAGACGTAACCCGCAGTCATTGGTGCTTCGTGCCAATGTGCAAGAGTACATATATACGGACAAAAGTACTCCACGTAGGATATTTCTGTCTGTGCTAGTGAATCATGCAGTAATTTCCTTTAGTTTCCCCTCGGACTAACTTTTCATCACGAACTCAACTATTCTCTCTACTGTCACATCCTCTGATTATAAAAATATTGGTCTGCATTCGCTTTCTTTTAACTCATCTTCAGGCGTTCATTCTCTCTCTCTGACGTTCCAGTGCCATTGTTTTCTCTAGGTTAGGCTAGGTAAGTTTCCATAATACTAATATAAATTCAACCTTGATTATTCTCTTTTGTTCCCCCTCGGACAAATTTTTAATCGTGAACTCAACTATTTTCTGCAGAGCAGAGGCGAATCGCTATTGGTAGTGTTTGTGGTGGCGGCGGGGGGCGGGGCGGAAAATCTCTCGACAACAGCATGATGGAGCAGAGCTTTACAGACTCTCGTGATGGACTGACCAGCTAAAGTTTCTCCTGTTTTCTCTCGACGCACAAAAAACGGGTCACGGGGTTTGCCAAAGGATGAACGCATCTAAACTTTAGGCTACGGATATTCTGGTGTATTTTTCGGCTTCTTTACCTTTTTGAACCCTTGTGAAGGATCGCTTTTGACATAAAAAAATCCAGTTGATGAGTTTGTTGTCCTAGAGTATTAGAGGGAAGGGGAGGGGAGGGTAAGGAGACGAAAGTGGAGAGAGAACAGGAGGAGGAGGGAGGGGAGATTACGATGGTGAAGGAGGTAGGAGGGAGCAGAAAAAAGGGACAGAAGAAAGGGAGGGCATCTTGAATGAAAGTCTACGGATGATGTTAGGATGACTGGGAATAAAAGTAAAGAAAAATCTTCAAAAACTGGTCAACAAAGGTAAAACAAGACGAGCTTTGATTTGAACTTAAACAGATTATAAAGAATTGCTAAGTACTGAAAATGTTAGCAGGCAAAAATAGAGGGCAGGCAGGTAAGGAAAATTAATTTAAATTAATTAAATCTTTAAACGGTTGAGCAGAGGGAAGAAGCAAAAACATTATGAAGAGACGAACGGAACTAAATAAAAAAAGAACTAAGGATTAAAAAAAAATACTGAAAATCGAATTGAATAATCTTGAAAATGTTTAGAAAATGAGAGTATCAAAAAATAAAAGAAACATGAATTCAAGATAGAGGAAGCAACAGGTGAGGTTAAACAGTGGTGTAGAATACTAAAACAAGTGTTAAGCACAAAAACTGCTAGATCGGCGTCGCATGACCCTCCAACACACACCCAACAATTTATATTATGCAACAAGGGGTGTAAAATGTAAAATGCTGAAAAGTAAAGATGGCGCCACTATAAACACTTGCCTGCGCCACAACGGGCTGGGGCCGACCATCAGGCCCTACTATGAAGGCAAACCGGCGCCACAGGCCAATACGTTAAAAAAAAAAAAAGCTGACTTTATTTATAATGCCAAGTTGTAGGGTTCATCAGGGCTAACAAATGTTATTATACAATTTCATGTCTACAATGCATGGGTAAGCCAGGAAAACAGCTTGAAAAGAACAACATCAATATTAAGATGGGCAATCTGTTGACGCCGATAAAAATGTAAAAAGTTGAGCCAGCAAGACCAACAAAGAGACGGAAGGAAAAATTAGGATAAAGTACACTGGTATGCTGAAAATGAAGCCTGACAGGAGAGTGTGATAAAAGTAGAAGAATGTGGGAGATGGCAGAAGGAAGAGAAAGGGCGAGTGGCTGTGAATGTGGAGCAGAGGAGGAAAAGGAAAGATGAACGGAGAGCGGCTGTGAAGAGGGGAGAAAGAAACAATGAGGAAGAAAAGAAAAAGAAAGTGGATGTTAATGTGAAAGAGAATAAAAAAACGAGGGTAAGAAAGTGGGTGAATGTAGACGAAAGAGGGAGTGGGTGAGAAAATCAGTTAGAATGTGGAAGAAAGGAAAGGATAAACTGATGATTGAATGCGAATGTGGAAAAAAGAAAAAAAGATAGAGAAAACGAAAATGGAGAAAAAAAAGGATGATCACGAGAAAGAAAGATGAAGGAAGAGTAAATGTGAAAGAGGAAGAAGGAGGAAGAAGGAGAAAAAGGGTGATGACGAGAGAGAAAGAGGGAGGAAGAGTACATGTGAAAGAGGAAGAAGGAGGAAGGAGAAAAAGGGTGATGATGTCGCGGTTTAGATTCGCGACAAGTTATTTTTTATATTATTTGCTATAGGGAAGCTGCTGACGCGTTTTCCTAGTTCGTCACGTGACCTAGGCGCGGGGCGGGTCACGATGACTCAGCCTGTTCGTTGCCTAGGCGACGAGCGTAGTGATGCCAAGGCGTGCATTTTCGTTGCGGGTCGCCCGCTGTGTTTTACCTGCGCTTACGCACTTTCAGGAGTCACCACTCCACTCTGCAGATGCACATTAGTGTGCAATACTGCAGCTAGTTATTCCTCTGTTGATGAGGAAGTCTTGTATTGTCTTTGTGCTTCCCGCCATGGGGGCTGTTGCCGCCCGCGGCCTGTGTTGCTAGCCCGCGATTGTTGCTTTCCTCTACGTGTCTGTACGTAGCTTGCTCCGCTGTTATAGTGCGGTGCCATGCACTTGCGCGTCAGGAAAGTGTAACGATATCTGCCTATGGCAGTATTGCTCAGAGTGCTGTCAGCACCCTCTGTTGTATTTTTCCGCGCCAGCAGCGTTTTGCATCTCGGCCGGGCGAGTTGGGGCCCGTCAGGTCACTCGCCGCGGCTCGGGACTTCCTTCTCCCCCTGACCGCCGTCTGGTGAGGTCACGGGGCGACGTTCCTCTACTCTCGCCTATCTCTTGGCACCACGCGGTTTTCCTCCTGCTGGAGTGTGGGGATCCTGGGCTTCGCCACTTCGGGATACAGCCCACACCGGGTCTCAGTTTGGGTGTGTCGAGTCCGCGGCGGCCTCTTTCTGAAAGCCGCATCTACCGCCGACATCACGCGCCTGATGAGAGGACCCACGGCAGGAAGGACAAGCTGCAGCCACCTCGAGCAAGGCTGTGCAACGAGCCTCTACTCTTCTCCCTCCGCACCAAGTTCAGTAGCTAGTTGTTAGTGTAGCCAGGGCAGGTTAGTCTTGTGCGAGCACGAGTAACGCTAGGCTCAGCTGAGTGTGTATGTGAGATTTGTCTGTGTTTTCTTTGTGTGTAATAAAGTTAGTGCATAGTTGTACACGAGCTTTATTAGTAAACCTTTTGCCTGTGCGTATGTGCCTTCCAGCCCCATAAGGAGAGTAAATAAGAACCCCACGGGAGATTTGAGCAGGTAAGTCGTGTTAGTACCCCTAGTCAGGGTGTGTACACCGTTGTCTCCTGGCGTGCCGCGGGAATCAACCCTTGTCGGCTAGCTACCGCCTTGTGAGCACACTCCTGTTATTAAAACATTATTTTACCCCGTGACAGATGACAAGAGAGAAAGAGGGAGGAAGAGTACATGTGAAAGAGGAAGAAGGAGGAAGAAGGAAGAGTGCTGAATGAAGGAGGAAGAGAAAAGTAAGGTGAATGTGGAAAAAATACGGAAGAGAAGGACGAAGGATATAACAGATGTAGATGTCAATTAAGAATGAATGAATAAAGAGGAAGAGAAGGCAGCGAATACAGCAAAAGGAGTGAGGAAAAGGAAAACAGAGAGGGAGACAGTGCTGAAAGAGGATGAAAGAAGAGGAAGGATATGCTAAACGTAGAAGTGGAAAGAAAGAGGAAGAGGAGGAGGGAAGGCAAAGAGTAGAGGTGAAAGAGAGATGAATGGGAGGGTTAATGGGAGGAGAGTGTGGAAGGCAGGGCCGCGGCGGAGGTGGTGGAGATTAAAGGTGGAGAGGGAGGAGGAGGGGAGGTGGAAGTAAGGGAGAGGGAGGATTGGGGAAGGTGTAGGAGAGGGAGAGGATTGAACGAGAAAGGTGGAGGAGAGGGGATGGAGGAGAATGAAAGGTGAAGGAAAGGGGGAGGGAGGAACAGGAGGAGTGGAGGAGAAGAAGAGGGAGAAACAGTAAAGGTGAAGGAGAGAGAAAGGGAAGAGCAGGAAAGGTGGGAGAGAGGAAGAGCGAAGAACAGGAGAGGTGGAGGTATAGATGGAGGAAAATATAAACAAATGAAAAAAAAAAAAAAAACTTTTTATCGAATTATTAAATTATTTTGTTGGAAATGAAGAATAAGAAGGAATTGGGAGGATGGAGAAGAATTATAAATACATACACAGAAAATATCTGCGGAGCAGACAAAAGAAAAATATATAACTGATGCTTAATTAGCGTGTTGGAGACAAAGGTAGAAGAGCACCAAGTAAAAGAAACTAATGAGACGAAGGCAAAGTTATGAGAAGCACAAAACTTTATTAGCACCTGATGATAAGACTAATGTGTTTTCAGTAACGCACGGCAATTACAGTAAAAAAAAAATGCCAAAGAACTGTAAAAAGAGTATAAGAAGTGAATGCAAAAGGTATGGAAGGGAAAAGTGCCAGGAACACATTCACAACTAATATGAACGAGTAATGTTTTCAGCAACGGATTTTAATTACTGAGGAAAGGAAATGGTATCGGCATATTGGTTAAAAGGTTGTAGTGTGTGTAAAAAACCCACACGTGTTGAGTTACAAAAGGTGTCCTGGAGATTACTGCAAAGAGGAAGGAAGGAAAGAATGTTAGTATTATATTAACAACGAATTAAGTTTTCATTGACGGATTTTAATTCTAAGAGAAGAGGTGGCAGCGACAAATTGTTTGATGCTTAAGTAAATGTAAGGCTTGTGGACAGCAAGGCGATGATATAAATACACTAAAAGGAACGGATGAAAGGGAGTGTTGTTTTTCTGAGACATTTAAATTAGTCTATTGGAAAATAGAGGTGGAAACAAAATGAGTAAAAGGTGATCAGTTCTGGAGTTTAAGGAATGAAGAAAACTTAAGTGTTTGGAAAAAAATAATAAATAAGACCAAGTAAGGTTTTTACTGATAAAAGGTGAATAGGTGAGTAGAAAGCACATAGTGCTAAAATATATATTAGCAGCAGAAAAAAGTGAATAATGGTTTTATTAACGTATATCATAACTGAATGCATCAGCTGATAATAAAAACGATAGTAATTTTAGTGGCGAATTAAAAAAAAGTAATATGGAAGCCGATAAAAAAAGATATGCACGGGACAAATGAGGTGAAGGTTAAGAAGGAAAATAAGAGGAAAGTAAAATATCTATGAATGAAAACGAGAAAAGAGTTTTCGTGTGAAAAGGTAGAGGAAGACTGGATAAGAATGGCGGAAATAAAGGAGAAGTAAAGGAAGGAGTAAAGGAGACAATGGATAGGTGACAGTAACTGAGAAAAAAAGTATTATATAAATGTGCTGGGAAAGAAAGTTTGATAAGATTGAATATATTAAGGTAAACAAAAGGTGGTAAGGAAGGAAATATATATATATATATATATATATATATATATATATATATATATATATATATATATATATATATATATATATATATATATATATATATATATATATATATATATATATATATATATATATATATATATATATATATATATATATATATATATATATATACAAAACAACGACAGGAGCGAAAAGGTATCCCGCGACGCCTCTTCCACAACAATCGCCGTCCTGCTAACCCTGCCTCAATCAACCTCCGTCCATTAGTAATTATGACAAAAAGAGTTCCGGTGTTCATACTTTTCCTCGAGCGCTTCGTCCTGTCCATTACCAAGGAGAACTTCACGGCCAGACGCGCTACAGAAAATTTCTACTCAGTTCCCATTCCGCGTCATACACTTAACGTTTTCTACTTTGCTTCTTTTCTACTTACGGTGAACCACGATTAGGTTTCTACCACGCCACGAAAAAAATATCAGTTGCATAAAAATCCTACTCACTTTTCAACCCGCATAATACAATTATCGTTTTCTTCTGTTCATTTTCTACTTACGCTCTACCACGATTTTTTTATTTTTACCTCGGCACGAAAAATATATAAATGTTGCATAAAAATTCTACTCAATTCTCATTCCGCAAAATACACTTAACGCTTCCTTCTATATCTTTTTCCTACTTATACTGAGCCACGCTTTCATATTTTCACCACAGGACAAAAAAAAAAGAAAAAAAAGGCATCACTCAAGACCCAAAACTTTTCCCTTTTATCTTGTCACGCACTTTTTCTTCTTTTTAATTCCGTAATTCATATTTTCATTTTCTTTCTTTCGCCAACCTCCATTCACTGTATTTCATCTTTCAAACTGTCACAGTAAAATTTCTACTGTTGCACATACCCGTACGAGCACACACACACACACACACACACACACACACACACACATTGCACCCCAAACATATCACAACGACACACCACACATAATTTTCTGTAATATTCCCAAACCTGAAAGAATGGTCAACCTTGCAAAAGCAACACAAAATACTTCCTTTGAATATAACACAAAAAAGAAAACTATACTAATACAATTTTATCACAATATCGCGGAACACACAACATTCTCTCCAAGGAAACATTCTCTTGTCAAAAAGGAAAACTCCCTTCTTCGGAGATGCTCTTAGATTGTTTGTTTGTTTTCTTTTGGATTCCACGCAACACACTTTCTGCAACACACCAACAACGACTCACATACGTAAAGAAGAACAAATTATTTTTCCTCAAACATTAAAATAGCAAAACACCTGCTTATTTCCCTTTGATAATGCACGAAACAACGTCCAAACGCATCACATTTTCTCCAACACAGCAAAGCAGACAAAACACAGTCCATTCCCATCAACACTCGCTCATTACGCATGCGTCCTTCTTATTCATTCCACCTCCTCCTCATCATCATCATCCTTGTTGCTCCTAATCACACAAAACTCAGCTACCCCTAAAAGAAGAAGACCTAATCCCTTCGATTCCCATTTTCTGTTGCAATATCACGACAAGCCGAGTAAAAATAATACAAACCTGACGAGAAGCATAAAAAAAGGAAACAGGACACCCAATCCCCCGAATCCCATTTTATACTAACAAAGCAGAAAAAAACCAGCCCAAACAACCCCCCCTCCCTCCCGCTAAAAAATAAAAAAAAGGGGAGAGAAGAAAAGAAAACTTATGGGCACCAACGGGGTCCTAAAAAATCCTATTGCTCCGTCCACCTCTCAGTCTGTGCCGAAACGAAGGCAGAACATTATGGGGGGAAGGGTGTGTCGGGCAGGGCCAGGGCAACACGGGGACGGGAGGCGCGGCAGGGTGCTCTGACCTCTCCTGACCCAGCACGGAAGGTCCGGAGTGGCTGGCCTCGCCCCTGTCCTCGCCACCAGCCCCGCACACACCAAATTATGTCCTGGGCTCCGGCAGCGACCGCCCCGATTTGCATTTACACCTGCCCCGCCCCAATCTCATCTCTCTCTCTCTCTCTCTCTCTCTTTTCCAGTACGTGACACCCAATCAAAAAATTACTCTCAGCCACGTCCCTCCACACCTCCCGTGTAAATAAACGTCATGCATCGCAACAAACGCGTAACCATGAATCCGCAAGTACCACCACCTCTATTACCAAGCCTTTAGATAACTTAAAAGTCCTTAGTATCAATGCGCGTAGCCTAAGCAACAAGTTTGATGAACTGAGATGTCTTGCTCTGACAGAAAATTTTGACGTAATTGCTATAACCGAAACATTTATCGACACCACAAATATTGATTTAAGTACAGAATGCAACACAGATGGCTACTGACTCTTCAACAAAGATCGTTTAAACCGTAGAGGTGGTGGTGTCACCCTTTTTGTCAAAAGCTATTTGCAACCCACTGATAGAAAACCAAGAGACAGTAACGTTGAACATTTGTGCGTGCGAGTAAACATTGCAAAAGTCAATTTAAATATATGTGTTACATACAGGCCTCCAGGGCAATCACTCGAAAAAGATGTTGAAATGTACAGCGTTTTAAGGCAGTCACTTAATAACAGCGACTCACTGATATTAGGAGACTTTAACCTCCCCCATATCGACTGGGCGACACTGTCAGGTACAGATGGAGAGTTATATAGAATGATCGAATTTTTATAAGAAAATTATCTAGGGTTTCTGAACCAACTCGACAAAATAACATACTAAACCTTGTTATAACGACCCAAGATAACCTAGTCAGTAATGTCACGGTAGGAGAAAACCTCGGTTCTTGCGATCATAAATTAGTGCGCGTCGACATTACAGCTCAAACATCAGTGACTGAAAATAAAATAATGGTGCCCAATTTCAAAAGAGCTAACTTCGTAGAAATCAGACGAAAACTAACAGAAATACAACTATCAGATGACGGCAATGAAGAGGAAGCCTGGCTAAACTTTAAAAATCATTTACTCACTCAGTAGATCACATTCGTCCCTATGAGTGAAAACCGAAGTAACACTAATAAAAGCCCACCTTGGTTTAATAGCGAAATTACACACTCAGTCAAAGAGAGAAAATTGTTTTACAGGCTAAAGAAAGAACATAGAACGGCCGAAAAAATTAGACTTTATCATGATGCCAGGCGACGAGTGAAAAGATTATTATGTCAGGCAAAGCGTAGATATGAAGAAAATATTGCGGCACACCGTAAAAATAATCCGAAATCCTTCTTCAGTTACATAAACAACAGAAAGGCGATCATAAGTGGAATTGGACCTTTAACAAACAGTGACGGTGCACTAGTGACTGACAGCCATCACATTGCAAACCTCTTAAACAACTACTTTTCCTCGGTGTTTAATATTAACAGCCTTCCCACCACTACCACCAACAGCAGTACTAATGTAAATCTCGAGCATGCATTGCCAAACTTTGAAATAACAACCGATGAAGTCCTTAAAGCTCTCCAATCACTTTAAAAAAATAAAAGTCCCTGACCTGACAAAGTACATCCAATACTGCTTAAAGAGACGAAGAGCGAAATACTCTCCTCCCTCTGAACCGTATTCAACATATCCTTGCGACAAGGCATCGTCCCTTCGGATTGGAAAAAGGCTAACGTGACACCGATTTTTAAGGAAGGAGACAAAAAATTACCAGGTAATTACAGGCTCATTATTCTAACTTCAGTTGTAGGTAAGCTACTTGAGGGCATAATTAGAGACAAAATTGTGAGCTACCCTGAAAGCCACTCATTAATTTGGGATTCACAACATGGCTTCCGTAACAAAAGATCCTGCCTATCAAACCTATTGACCTTCTATAACGACCTCTTCTCAGTTTATGACGTAACCAAATCATTAGACATAGTCTATCTTGATTTCCAGAAAGCGTTTGTTAAAGTCCTACATCATAAATTACTTTACAAATTAAAGCAAATAGGTATTAACGGTCAAGTAAACCAATGGATCGCGAGTTCGTTGAGTAACAGACAACAAAGAATGGTGTTTGATGGATTTAACTCAGAGTGGGCGCCAGTCACTAGTGGCGTCCCTCAGGGCTCGGTTCTTGGCCCAGAGCTCTTCATTATTTACATCAACGATGTGGATGTTGGACTCAATAATCGCATTAGTAAATTTGCAGACGACACAAAGATTGGTAACTCGGTTCTCACTGACGAAGACAGGCAAAGCCCCCAAGAGGATTTGCACAAAATTTCAGCTTGGTCGGATAGATGGGAGATGCCCTTTAACGTAGACAAGTGCCAGGTCTTTTAAGTTGGAACAAGAAATAAGAAGTTCGATTACGAAATGCGCGGCGTTAAACTCAGAAGCGTTCAATGCGTTAAGGACTTGGGGGTCAAAATCGCATCAAACCTCAAATTCTCACAGCAATGCATCGATGCAGCAAATAAAGCGAACAGAATGTTGGGCTTCATTAAAAGAAACTTTTTATTCAAGAATAAAGATGTAATACTTCCGCTTTACAAAAGTTTAGTCAGACCCCACTTGGAATATGCGGTGTAGGTTTGGTCTCCCACAAAGCAAAGGACATTGGTAAATTAGAAGGTGTTCAGCGTCGGGCAACAAAATGATCCCTCCTTACGCAGCAAATCCTACGAAGAAAGACTTTCCACCCTTAACATGTTCTCTCTTGAGAAACGTCGCCTCCGAGGAAAACTGATCGAATGTTTTAAAATACTTAATGGTTTCACGAATGTAGACAGATCAAAAATTGTTTATGATCGATAACACTTTGCGAACTAGGAACAATAGCATAAGACTCAAATGTAGACAAGTAAATTCAGACTGCACCAAAATTTTTCTTCACCAACGTTGTAGTGCGAGAATGGAATAAGCTCCCACCTCAGTGGTCCAGTGTAACACGATTGACTCCTTTAAAAACAAGCTCGACCGTCACTTCCTTGAACTTAATATCAACTAGAGTAGAAATGCAACGTTTTGGAGCCATCTGATTAATGTAGAATCACTTAGGTTTAAGGACAGACCACCTAGTCTGGACCATGTGGTCTGTGTGGTCTGATTTTCTATGTAAATCTACGTAAATCTCTCTCTCACAAGGTCTTTTATGTTGGAAATCCGTCCATTCTTCAGGTTTCATTAGCTTTAGACTATTTTTTATCTGTGTTTCATTTCCGCGCCCACTTATCCCGCTTTCTAATTTATTTCTTCTTTTCTGTTTTCTTATATCTGCTGCTTCTTCATTTTTGTTTTTCTTTGTCTTCCTCCGTTCACTTCTTAATATTCTGCTTCCTCTTTCTTCCTTTTATTACTGTTATCTTCTTTATCTTCTTCCCTTCTTCTATTTCCATATCTTGTTACTTTTCTTGTTGTAGTTCGTATTCTAGCTCCTCATTTTCCTCCCCTTATTGTCTTCCTTTTCTCTTTATCTTCTTACAAATTATCCCTTTCTCCTCGCCCTTATTTTCTTTTTCTTCCTCTACTTTATCTTCTTTTTCACGGCGTCTTTTTCCTCCCTGTAACCTCATCATCACTCCTTCCTTCCTCACGCCCACCTTCATTTACGTCCTCATTTCATCCTTCAAATTCTCCTCTCTCTCTCTCTCTCTCTCTCTCTCTCTCTCTCTCTCTCCAATCTCTCTCTCTCGCTGTGTTTATTTTTCATATCAAACGTGTCCGTTTCTCTTATCGTATTTAACTCTTTCGCTGTAGTAGATAACACCATTAAATTTACTATCACTATATTACCTCCCAATCCACTACCTACACATCACCACCACGCATTATTAACCTCATCATCAGACGTGTCCTCGTCTTCACCGTTATTAACACCACGATTCACTTCCACTATTATCCACTAATTGTTACTTTACAGAGACTTGTGCGAACGTTGCGATTACCGTGGATTTTTTTTCTAAATGCGTAGAAACTTTTCTGAAGGTGTGGGCATTTTTTTTGAAGGCGTGGAAACTTTTCTGAAGGCGTGGGAACCTTTTTTTTTATTTGTGAGGGGGCTGTATGGAAAACGTGACAAAGAAAAGCTGTACAAGAAGACGTGGGAACCTTTTTTTTTATTTGTGAGGGGGGCTGTAAAGAAAACGTGACAAAGAAAAGCTGTACAAGAACAAAAACAATAATATATTAAGACATCAATAAATAACAGTAGTATGAAAAAACTGAAAAAAAACATGAATAGGAACAACGCTCAAAGACTTCAATAAATAACTAATACGAAATAACAACGAAAAATATGAACAATGACAACAACGATAAGAAGAATAATTTAAGCGATCTATAAATAACATTAAAAATCAATATGAAATAACAACGAAAAAAATAACCCAGGAATTCCTTCCTTCTCAAGCGCCAATGAATGTGTTGATGTGCAGGGAAGGTGTGTGTGGCAAACAGGGTGAAGCGACTAACACACACACACACACACACACACACACACACACACACACACACACACACACACACACAGTCGTACACCGCTATCACCGCTCCTACTGTCACGCTTGTAATGCCATAACCGTATTTCACTATTTGGAGGAGCTGAACCCCTCACCCCTCTGCCCTCATCGCCTGCCTCCTCCTCCCTTCCCATCCCCGCCACACCTTCCGTTCTTACACCTTCCTCTCCCCTCTTCCCTTACAAAATCCTTCCCTACCACACACCTCCCTATTCCCTGTTCCCTCTTTCCTGCCCCGTCCCATAACCACAACTCTCACCCTCTCTCTCTTACTCTCCTCCATGATCTTTTTTCTCTCTCTCCCTTCCCTCTTATCTCTCCCTTCATCACCTCCCATCATTGCCCTACTTCCCAACCTCTTCCCATTCCCCTTTTTTCACCCCCCCCTTCCCCTCCCCCTCCCATCTCCCCATCACCACAAATCACAGTCGCCTGATTTCCATGTCCTCCCCATCGCCCCATCCATCCTTCCTCTCCTCTATCTGACGCCACAATAGCCCCTTCCTCCTTTCCCTTGTCCCTTCCCTAACCCTTCCTCGTTTCCCTTTATTCAGAGTCAATTTCCCTTCCCCTCCCTTCCATCCTCCCTTCGTCCTGTGCTCTCTCTTATTTGCCCTTTGCCTTTTATATATATTTTTTTCTTGTTCCCTCTTAGTCTCCTCTTTCCTAATATATTTCACCCTATATGCTTTTCCCCTCTATTTCTCCTTTTCTTCTTTACGCTCAACATTCCCCCACTTTATATAATTATGTTTGAAGGAAGGCAAAGACTGTCAAGTAAAAGTGGCACTTGTCAAGTTGTCATCCTCTTACACTTTACAAACTGTGAGTGGAGTAGGTAGGAAGACACCTACTGAAACGTGTGTAAGCCACTACCGGTGAGGTATATATGGGAACCGAGGAGGATGCTGAGGCCCTTCAAAAACCCTTCTCATGTCCTAACTAACCGTTTCCTTATTGTCTCATCAACACCAGAGAGTAGTCCAACATGCTCTCTAAACACAGATCCTCTCTCTTTCCACACCACACTACATTCACACAACATACACACCTTTTCCCAAAATTTGAAATTCAAAATGCCTCTGAGTCCCCGCATGGGGGCCTAAATTCCCCAAGGAGCACTCCCTTCTGCCTGCCAACTTGAGAGGTGTCATGATAACTCATCGAACCTCTTTCTTCCCCATTTCTGCAATGTTCGCGGTCTTCGTTCTAATTTTCATTTTGTGGAGCACCATCTCTCCTCCTCGAAACCTCACCTTCTCTTCCTCACCGAAATACAGGTTTCTGAGGCTACTGACAGCAATTTCTACTATGTTCCCTCCTACCAGCTCTATCCTAAATCTCAATCCAAAGCTGGATGTTGCCTCTACGTGCGCAACGACATCACTTGCTCTTGTGCCCACGACATTGACTCTTAAAAATTTTCCACCATCTGGCGAAGACTTCATTGTCATTCTTTTACTAAATACTGTTAATCTCTCACCTAACTCTATAAACTATGTAAAATTCTTTGACTATTTTAACTCTAAAGTGGAGCATATCTTGACCCACTCTCCCTTCGCTGAAATCTCCATCCTAGGATATTTCAATGATCACCACCAGCTTTGGCTTCACTCCTATTTCACTGACCAGCCTGGTGAACAAGCCTACAACTTTGCTTTCCTCAACTATCCAGAACAGTTGGTTCAGCACCCTACACGTATTCCCGACCATCTTTGAGACAGGCCCAACATACTAAACCACTTCCGTACCTCTAACCTTTCTACTTACTCTGTCAAACTGTTCTATCCATTGGGCTCCTCTGATCACAACCTTATTTCTGTATCCTGTCCTATCGCTCCTGTACATCTTCTGGACCCACCGAAGAGGCGATGCTTCTGGCATTTTGCCTCAGCTCGGTGGGACGACCTGAGGATGTACTTTTCCGATTTCCCGTGGACTGATTACTGGTTCCAGGAGAGAGACCCCTCTGTGTGTGCCCAACGAATCACAGAGGTGATTGTCTCTGGAATGGAGGCATACACTCCACGTTCTTTCTCTACTGCTCATGCTAAAAAGTCTTGGTTTAATCACGCTTGTTATCGTGCTCACAAAAAAGCTCACAAAGGTACCAGAGCCTTCGAACACCTGCTAACCATGATCTCTACATTTCCGCCCGCAATCGTGCCAAATCTATTCTTCGACTTACCAAAAGCTCTTTCATTCATAAGAAATGTCAAACCTCGCTTACTCTACTTCTTCCAGAGACTTTTGGCACTCAGCCAAAATATCTCCTCCAACTTCACTTCTTCTTCTTTCCTCCTCTCCTTAACCCTGATAGCAGCACCGCCGTCTCTTCTATCTCTAAGGCTGAACTCTTCGTTCAAACTTTCTGTAACAACTCCACTCTGGACGATTCTGGGCATATTCCTCTTACTCATTCTCTCTCTGACTCCTTTATGCCTGTTATTGAGATTCTTAATAACGATGTTTTCTATGCCCTTTCTAGACTCAACTCTCAGAAGGCTTATGGACCTGATGGAGTGCCTCCTATTGTCCTTCAAAACTGTGCTTCCGTGCTGACACCCTGCCTGGTCAAATTCTTTCGCCTCTGCCTGTCAACATCTAAGTTTCCTTCCTGTTGGAAGTACGCCTTCATACAGCCTGTGCCTAAGAAGGGTGACCGTTCCAAACCCTCAAACTACCGTCCTATTAGTCGGTAACCCATTAGGGTTGATCGGTACCATATGAGGGGAATAATGCTCATAGTGATATTTGGCAAGTTAAATATCTCTAGAGTTTGAAAATATGTGATAGTTGACCGTTCCAATCCCTCAAACTTTTGAATCAATCCTTAACCGGAAGATTCAAAAACACCTTTCCACTTCTGACCTTCTATCTGATCCCCAGTATGGGTTCCACAAGGGGTGTTCTACTGTCCATCTTCTTGATCCTTTAACTGACTCTTGGTCATCCTCTCTTAGCCGTTTCAGTGAAACTTTCTCAGTTGCGTTAGACATATCGAAAGCCTTCGATAGAGTCTGCCACAAGTCTTTGATTTCTAAACTACCCTCTTTAGGATTCTATCCCTCTCTCTGTTCCTTTATCTCCAATTCCCTTTCCGGCGGTTCTATCTCAGCTGTGGTAGACGGTCACTGTTCTTCCCCTGACCTATCAACAGTGGTGTTCCACAGGGCTCTATTCTATCACCCACTCTCTTCCTGTTATTCATCAATGATCTTCATTCCATAACAAACTGTCTTATCCACTTATACGCTGATGACTCCACTCTGCATTATTCAACTTCTTTCAACAGAAGACCCTCTCAAGAGGAAGTACATGACTCCTGACTGGAGGCTGCAGAACGCTTAACCTAAGACCTTGCTATCATTTCCGATTGGGGTAAAAGGAACCTTGTGTCCTTCAATGCCTCAAAAACCCAGTTTCTCCATTTATCAACTCGACACAATCATCCAAACATCTATCCCCTATTCTTCGACAACACTCAGCTGTCACCTTCTTCAACACTAAACATCCTCGGTCTATCCAACTCAGAATCTTAACTGGAAACTTCACATCTCCTCTCTCACTAAATCAGCTTCCTCGAGGTTGGGCGTTCTGTATCGTCTCCGCCAGTTCTTCTCCCCGCACAGTTGCTATTCATATACATGGGCCTTGTCCGCCCTCGTATGGAGTATGCATCTCACGTGTGGGGGGGCTCCACTCACAGAGCTCTCTTGGACAGAGTGGAGTCTAAGGCTCTTCGTCTCATCAGCTCAACTCCTCTTACTGATACTCTCCTACCTATTAAATTCCACCGCCATATTGCCTCTTTTCTATGTTCTATCGATATTTTCACGCTGACTGCTCTCCTGAACTTGCAAACTACATGGCTTCCCCCCTCCCGCGGCCTCGCCGCACACGACGTTCTACTCAAGCTCTTCCCTTTACTGTCCAAATCCCTTACGCACGAGTTAACCAGCATTTTCACTCTTTCATCCCTCACGCTGGTAAACTCTGGAACAATCTTCCTTCATCTGTATTTCCTCCTGCTTACGACTTGAACTCTTTCAAGAGGAGGGTATCAGGACACCTCTCCTCCCGAAATTGACCTATCTTTCGGCCACTCCTCTGGACTCTTTTTAAGAGCAGTGAGTAACGGGCTTTTTTTTATTATTGTTTCCTTTTTTATGCCCTTGAACTGTCTCCTTTGCTGTAAAAAAAAGCACTTATCTCATTAATTTCCAACTTTTTCCTTTCTCTTTTTCGGGTGGTGGCTGGGGACGGTCACTCCATACATAGACATTAACGAATCTATATTTTCTTTCAGGCAGTGAGAGGGAGAGGGGTTGGGGTGGGTGCTACACATACAAAGAGTCACTTACATGATTTTTTTTCGTCTAAGGAAATGAATGGTGGAAGAGATGGAGAAAGAGATAACATAAACGGACACACATACACATTTCAGTCTCTTTTCTTTGGTCAGTGAGAGGGCGGGGAGGTGGGTATTCCATTGCAAAAGATCACACATATATATTTTTTCTCTCCCAAACCCTTGATCTGCAGAGAGGCAGTAATGGCGGCCCAAACGTCGACTTCCAGCACTTGGTTTCTGGCTTAGCTGCGGCCTGCACTGAATCTTGCCTAGCCATTCATGCAGGGAAATGGTGGTGGGGGATGAGGGAGAAGGGAGGGGTAGGGAGGAAGAAGGGGAAGGGAGAAAGGGAGAGGAGGAGAGAGCGGAAGAGGATGAGGCAGAAAGTGTTGAAGACGAAGAGGAAGAGAGAACAAGGAGGAGGAGAAAGATAGTGATGCGAAAGTAGAAAAAGTAAAAGATGCGGAAAAAGATGAGAGGGAGAGGGAGGAAGAGGAAGGGGGGGAAAGGGCAGAGGTGGAAAGGGAGAGGTGGAAAGGGTGAGGCAGGAAGTGTTGAAGATGTGGAGGAAGAGAGAGCAAAAGGAGAAGCAAGGAGTGATGCGAAGGAAGAAAGAGTAAAAGATGTGGAGGGAGAGTAAGAGGAGGAAGAGGATGGAGTGTGAGTAATAAGAGAGAGAGGAAGGAGGGGAGGAATGGAGGAGAGTGTGTTGAGATGGGGAGGAGGAGAGAGCAGCAGCGAGGAAGGGAGAGGTGGAGATAGAAAGAGTGGATGCTGGTGAGGGAGAAAGTAAGGGATGGAGGAGGGAGAGGAAGACGGGAGGGAAAGGTATATATGGAGAAAATAAAGGAGGAGGAGGAGGAAGGGAGAGGAAAGTTAGAAGGAATTATAGAGGAGAAGAAAGGGAGATAGAGAGGTGAGGGAAAGGGAGCAGGCAGGAGGTAGAGGATTGAAAATGAAGCAGAAAACAGAACAAAATATAGGGAGGAGCATGGAAGGAAGAGATGGAGGATGACGAGTAGTGGAGTAGGATGAAAGAAAAGGTGAGAAGGGAAACAGGAAAGGATGGATGGAAAAGATATGGCGGCAAGGAGATATGGAGGAAAAAAGGGAGAATATAAGAAAGAGCTAAATTATAAAAAAAAACAAGGAAATAGAAAAGAACAAAAAAAAACAATAGCAAACTCGCAAAAGTAAAGGAAAAGAAGAAATAAAGGAATTAAATAATATATAAAAGGAAAATAAAAAAATGTAAGACAGGAATAGAAAAGCAGAGAGGAAATAGGCAAATTTAAAGAAGGAGAAATAAGAGGAAAGAAGACAAAGAGAAGCAAAGAAAGGAGAAAAGAAAACTAGGAGATAAAGAGTCTGCCGGAAGATAAATTACGAACTGTTGAAGAGATAAATTAACGAAACGATTTATAAAGAAGAGAAAGGAGAGAAGAGACAAAGACAAATGGAGACACAGGAAGAGAAACAAGGAGAAAAAAGGGAAAAAGAAAGAAAACAAATAAAATATATATAAACCGAAGACACACGGAAAGCCAAGACACGAGAGAAAACGACGTAATGGAAGTGAAAGTGTTGCAGAAAACTGGAGAGAAAAAACAAAATAAGCAAACGTGAATGTAGTGGAAAAGAGAAGATAAAAAGTTTGCAAGGACAGAAAAATCTGGAACAATGGACACGAATAAACACGAGTGAGAAGGAGAAAAAGGGGGGGGGGGAGAAAGACACAGTGGGAAGAAGAATATAAAAAAAGTTCGGAGAAAGGACAAAATGAACAAGAGAAAGTAAGTAAAGTGATTAAGGAAAGAAAAAGACAAGGAAACAGACGAGAGAGAGAGAGAGAGAGAGAGAGAGAGAGAGAGAGAGAGAGAGAGAGAGAGAGAGAGAGAGAGAGAGAGAGAGAGAGAGAGAGAGAGAGAGAGAGAGAGAGAGAGAGAGAGAGAGAGAGAGACGGAAGAGAGAGAGACGGAAGAGAGAGAGACGGAAGAGAGAGAGACGGGAGAGAGAGAGAGACGGGAGAGAGACGGGAGGGGGGGGAGAGTGAGACAGAGGGTTAAGGCTGAGGAAAGAGAGCAAAGAGGAAGTGTGAGGTGTTTACGAAATAGGCCAAGATTTGTTCCTCGAGCTATTTGTTTCCTCCTGACGCCGGAAGGAAGGGAGAGAAGAAGAAAGGAAGGAAGGAAGGAAGGAAGGAAGGAAGGAAGGAAGGAAGGAAGGAAGGAAGGGAGAGAGGAAGAAAGGAAGGAAGGGAGGGAGGAGGATAAGAAGAGAGGAAAGCCAGATCCAGTTTTCTGTATCACTTGCTCTTTCTTTTTGTATCCGTGTGTGTGTGTGTGTGTGTGTGTGTGTGTGTGTGTGTGTGTGTGTGTGTGTGTGTGTGTGTGTGTGTGTGTGTGTGTGTCTGTCACTTTGGTAGTCATCAATCACTCATCTCTTTCCTTTCAGGTATTTTTCAATTCGTTTAATTTTTTTCTGCTTCGTTTTAAAACATTTTCGTGTCTCTGTTCGTTGCTTCGTTAGTCTCTTAGTCAAGCAATCCGTCGGTCAGTCGTCCAGTTTGTCTGTCTGAATTTGTTTGTCTGTCTATATGAACCTTGTTTATGAATCCCGATTTTTTTCTGCTTATCTGTCAGCGTGTCTATCTGCCTGTCTGTCTGTCTATTTGTGTATTGACCTGTATTTGTCTTTGTTTGTTTCTCTGTCTGTCTGTCTGTATCTGTCTATCTATATGTACTTGCCTCTCTCTCTCTCTCTCTCTCTCTCTCTCTCTCTCTCTCTCTCTCTCTCTCTCTCTCTCTCTCTCTCTCTCTCTCTCTCTCTCTCTCTCTCTCTCTCTCTCTCTCTCTCTCTCTCTCTCTCTCTCTCTGAAGCCTTTTCAATCAGCTCACCTCCCCTCTTCCCTTACGTTCTCTCCCCAAACTATCCCTCCACTTTTCCCTTACGTTCTCTCCCTGAAGTTTCCCTCCACTCTTCCCTTACGTTCTCTCCCTAAAGTTTCCCCTCCCCTTTTCCCGCCCACAAACCAACGCACAACCAACTTCACCACCTCACAGATGTTGCCCAACCCTTTCTTCTACCCCAATCCCTCCCACTCTCTACCTCCTCCCCCACCACCACACCCCTGCCTCCGAAACCAAAAAACCCTCCCCTTCCCCTCTACCCTCCTCCTTCCTCCAACCTCACACTGCTGCCTCCTCACCAAACTAACCCCCTCCCCCCCTTTTCCCTCCGCAGGTGCCGCCCACAGAACCCTGGAGGTGGATCAGCTGTGTCCCACCTGTCCTTACTTCCTGCCCACGTCCGTCGAGGTCACCACACCTGTGGGCATCCCGGCCAACCTCACCTGCGGCGTCAGGCAGCTCGGGGACAAGAAGGTGAGAGGGAGGAGAGGAAGGGAGATCAGATTTAACCTAGTCCTTAATGGTCTTGGGTGAGGAAGGAGATGAGGAGGTAAAGAGGAGATGAATGTGAGAAGTGAGGAGAGAAACGGAGGTCTGATTTCACCTATTCCTTTCTGTTCGTTGGTGAAAGAGAGGAAAAGGAGATGAGGGGAAAGGTGGTGAGGAGATGAGGAGCAGGAGGTTGTTATAGAAGGATATCAATATATTATTATTATTATTTAGTATCACCACGAATTAGGCATACAATTGTCAATGGAAAAAACCCACGACAGATAGATCACGCCACCTTATAGGAATGTCGTCCGTCAGTGTTTACCGTCTCAGTTTGTATACAAAGCATTTCAATGTGCGTGGAGGCTACCTTGACGTACGTGAAAAAATTGTAACTTAATTATTTTCCAAGCTATAACTCGTCACTCCTTCACGAGAGTCCGACTGACACACAACGGCAGTCGCTCTCGCTCCGACGCTCTTTGTACATATAGGCTAAGAATATATTCGCCTTAAGGAAACTGAAGTCTTAATCAACGCCCTTTAAACGCCCCCCGGTTCACCGTTACAAGGTGAGGATATGAGGAGGTGAAGAGGATAAAGGAGGAGACAAAAGGGAGCAAGAGTTCTGATCCTTTCATCTGGGGTGAAAGAAGAGAGAAGAGGAGGAGAGAGAAGATGAGGAGGCAGAGGAGGAGAAGAATAAAAAAAGAGAGAGGGAGACAAAGGAGGCTCTGAGTTCATCTATTCTTTCCTCTCCTGGTGTGTGTAAGGGTTGGAAAGAAGATAAGGGCAGGTAAAAGAGGAGGTGGAAATATAAGAGACACGGAGCAGAGATGAGGGGGAAGAGAAGGTGATAAGAGGAGAGAAAAGGAGCTCAGAATTCGTCTATTCCTTCCTTTTTTTCATGGGCGAGGGTTACGAGATGAGGGACAGGTGAGATAAGGTGAGATGAGAAGAGGAAGAAGGTGAAAAGAGTAGAGGAAATGAGTGAGAAGAGATTAATGGAGTTCAGAGTTAACCTACTCCTTCTGTTCCTGGTTATACTGTGTGAGAGTTGGAAAAAGGAGATGAAGGACAGGTGAGGAGAGAAGGTGAAAAGAGGAAAGAAGGAAAGTGAGAAGAGAGGAAAGAAAGTGAGACGACAGGGGAGGTCTGAGGGCACCTATTCCTGCCTCTTCCTGCTTTTCTAGGATGAAGGTTAGAGGAGGAGATGAGGGAAGAAGGTGGTAGAGGTGAGGAGCTGAAAAGGAGACCAGCAGGTGCGAAGAGAGACAACAAAAGAGTTACCTTATTCCTCTCTTGTTCCTGCTTTTCCTGTGTAAGGATTGGAAGGAGACGAGGGGCAGGTGAGGAGACGAGAAGGTGAGTGAAAGGGAGGCGAGATGATGATGATGAGGCGAGAAAGCCGAGGTGAGAAGAGAGGAGAGAAAAGAAGCTCTTTACACCTCTGTTCTGTTACTGCTTTTACTGAAAGAAAGGAACAAAAAAAGATGAGAAGAAGAGAGAGAACGAAGAGAGAAAAGATATATATATATATATATATATATATATATATATATATATATATATATATATATATATATATATATATATATATATATATATATATATATATATATATATATATATATATATATATATATATATATATATATATATATATATATATATATATATATATATATATATATATATATATATATATATATATAGCCTATGCATCTCACGTGTGGGAGGGCTCCACTCACACAGCTCTCTTGGACAGAGTGGAATCTTATGCTGGGATCACACATCTGCGATTTTTCCTCTGCAGCTAACTGCGATACCGAAAATGTTACAGTCTCAGCTCGGTCGCCACCTGAGAAGTGCGATTTGTTGCGACAAGAAAGATCTTGCGATCCATTAATCGTAAACCTTGCTACCATTGCAGGCGAAGCGAGGAAAGATCGAGTGGGTATCGCAGCTTACTGCAATTATCGCAAATTCCTGCAGGGATGCATCGTGAGCACATCGTGAGCACCTGCGACGTACGCACGATTATTGCAATGGGTAAGGAATGTTGCTCGACTGGCTCTCGTTTATAGTTCGACTTCGCAACGATGTACTGCAATTAATCGTGACCACCTGCTGGGTGTCCCCACAGGGATGTGAATGAGGAGTGGGTCTACCTGCCTGTACACTAACCAATCTACCCCTGCAGCAGCAACGCCAACACCATAAGTCTGTCTGCCTGTACACTAACCATTCTACCCCTACAGCAGCAACGCCAACACCATGAGTCTACCTGCCTGTACACTAACCAATCTACCCCTGCAGCCAACACCATGAGCCTCATTGACTTTATCGACAGTGATACTGTGAAGAATCCTCTGCTAGTGGCAGTCAGTGGCCTTTGAGAGACTGCACATAATGACCCTCCAGTATGTTGCACAGCTGATACAGAAAAGGAAGAAAAGGAAAGGAAGGGGACAAGACGTTGTGTGGCACACTGTGGAAACCAAGCGAGGGAGCGTCCTCCTCCTTCTCCTCCTCCAAAGATTGTTCCCTCCCTATAGAATGGAGCACGGCCCTTTGCCAAAGGAGGCCCGTAGCGGGGTGCCGACAGACCGACTCTATCGGCGATCGAAATCTAGCCGATTAAGTCGGCCCCTCCTCTCACATTTTCTACCTCACGTTCATCTCCGCCATCCCTTCCCATTCTCGTTTCTTAATGTCCTTCTCTCCATCCTAAATTCCCTCCGTTTTCTACTGTTTGTTCTTCCTCCTTCCCTTCTTCAGTCCCTTTTCAACCTTCCTCTCCTTCCTTTTCTCCCTGCCAGTTCCTCCTTCCTCTCCTCTTTTCCCATTCTTCCTGCCTTCATCCCAGACACTCTTTCAGCCTAATGATAACTCACCCCTCCCTTCCCTGTTCCAACTTTGCAGCCCAGTAATTACTCTTAGGCTCCGTCCTTTGCCCTCTTATGATTATATGTCCTCCGGGTCGTGGTTAGGCGTAGTTAAGGCATATCAAGACCTGACAGATACGAAACAATACTCAGATTTGGTCTAACTACCATTTATACTACTACTACTACTACTACTACTACTACTACTACTACTACTACTACTACTACTACTACTAGTACTACTATATATATATATATATATATATATATATATATATATATATATATATATATATATATATATATATATATATATATATATATATATATATATACAGGAGTAGGTAGGAAGACACCTACTGAACGGCGTGAGCTACTCCTGGTGAGGATATATGGGAAGGAGGAGGGTGCTGAAGCCCTTCAAAGACCCTTCCCATGTCCTCACTAACTGTTTCCTTTGTCTCATCAACACCAGAGAGCAGTTCAGCATGCTCTCTAAAGACAGTTCCTCTCTTTTCTACACCACACTACATTCACACAACACACACACATTTTCCCAAAATTCAAAATTCAAATGGCGAAAATTAAAGAGCCTCGAGTCCCTGCCTGGGGGAACATAAATTCCCCAGGAGGACTCCCTTCTGGCTGCCGACTTGAAAGGTGTCCTAATAACTCCTCGAACCTCCTCCTTATCAACTTCTGCAACATTCTCGGTCTTCGTTCTACTTTCTTTTATGTGGAACACCACTTCTCCTCCTCTATATCCTACTTTCTCTTCATCACCGAAACATAGGTTTCTTGGGCAACTGACAATAATCTCTACTGTTTCCTCCTACTTTCTTTTTATCCTAAATTTCAATCCAAAGCTGGATGTTGCGCCTACGTGCGCAACGACATCACTTGCTCTCGTGCCCACGACCTTGACTCTTCAGAATTTTCTACCATCTGGCTAAGACTTTATTGTCATTCTATTACTAAATACATCTGTGCTGCTTATCTCTCACCTAACTCTACTAACTATGTAAAATTCTTTGACTATTTGAACTCTAAAGTGGAACACATCTTGACTCACTCTCCCTTCGCTGAAATCTCCATCTTAGGAGATTTCAATGTTCACCACCAGCTTTGGCTTTCATCCTCCTTTACTGACCAGCCTGGTGAACAAGCCTTCAACTTTGCTCTCCTCAACGACCTAGAGCAGTTGCTTCAGCACCCTATGTATTCCCGACCGTCTTGGAGACAGGCCCAACATTCTAGACCTCTTCCTTATCTCTAATCCTTCTGCTTACTCTGTCAAACTGTTCTCTCCGTTGGGCTCCTCCGATCATAACCTTATTTCTGTATCCTGTCTTATCGCTCCTGTACATCCTCTGGACCCACCGTGGAGGCGATGCTTTTGGCATTTTGCTTCAGCTCGATGGGACGACCTGAGGATGTACTTTTCCGATTTCCCGTGGAATGATTACTGCTTCCAGAAGAGAGACCCCTCTGTGTGTGCCCAGTGCATCACAGAGGTGATTGTCTCTGGAATGGAGGCATACATTCCACGTTCTTTCTCTACTCCTCATGCTAAAAAGCCTTGTTTTAACCATGCTTGTTCTCGTGCTATTAATGATAGAGAGGCAGCTCACAAAAGGTTCCAGAGCTTTCGAACACCCGCTAACTTTGACCTTTACATTTCAGCCGTAAGATTCAAAAGCACCTTTCCACTTCTGACCTTCTATCTGATCGCCAGTATGGGTTCCGCAAGGGGCGTTCTACTGGTGATCTCCTAGCCTTCTTAACTGACTCTTGGTCATCCTCTCTTAGCCGTTTCGGTGAAACTTTTGCTATTGCGCTGGACATATCAAAAGCTTTTGATAGGGTCTGGCACAAATCTTTGCTTTCTAAACTACCCTCCTACGGTTTCTATCCCTCTCTCTGTACCTTTATCTCCAGTTTCCTTTCTGACCGTTCTATTTCTGCCGTGGTAGACGGTCACTGTTCTTCCCCTAAATCTATTAACAGTGGTGTCCCACAGGGTTCTGTCCTATCTCCCACTCTTTTTCTGTTGTTCATTGATGATCTTCTTTCCAAAACGAACTGTCCTATCCATTCCTACGCCGATGATTCCACTCTGCATTATTCAACTTCTTTTAATAGAAGACCCACCCTTCAGGAACTTAACGACTCAAGGCTGGAGGCTGCAGAACGCTTAGCCTCAGACCTTACTATTATTTCCGATTGGGGCAAGAAGAACCTGGTGTCCTTCAACGCCTCAAAAACACAGTTTCTCCACCTATCCACTGACACAATCTTCCAAACAACTATCCCCTATTCTTTGACAACACCCAGCTATCACCTTCCTCAACACTAAACATCCTCGGTCTATCCTTAACTCAAAATCTCAACTTGAAACTTCATATCTCATCTCTTACTAAATCAGCTTCCTCGAGGCTGGGCGTTCTGTACCGTCTCCGCCAGTTCTTCTCCCCTGCACAGTTGCTGTCCATATACAGGGGCCTTGTCCGCCCTCGTATGGAGTATGCATCTCATGTGTGGGGGCTCCACCACACAGCTCTTCTGGACAGAGTGAGGCAAAGGCTCTTCGTCTCATCAGCTCTCCTCCTCATACTGATAGTCTTCACCTCTTAAATTCCGCCGCAATGTTGCCTCTCTTTCTATCTTCTATCGATATTTCCACGCTGACTGCTCTTCTGAACTTGCTAACTGCATGCCTCCCCCTCCTGCGGCCCCTGCTGCACTCGACTTTCTACTCATGCTCATCCCTATACTGTCCAAACCCCTTATGCCAGAGTTAACCAGCATCTTCACTCTTTCATCCCTCACGCTGGTAAACTCTGGAACAATCTTCCTTCATCTGTATTTCCTCCTGCCTACGACTTGAACTCTTTCAAGAGGAGGGTATCAGGACACCTCTTCTCCCGAAACTGACTTATCTTTCGGCCACCTCTTTGGATTCTTTTTAGGAGCAGCGAGTAGCGGGCTTTTTTATTTATTAATGTTTACTTTTTTGTGCCCTTGAGCTGTCTCCTTTGCTGTAGAAAAAAAAAAAAGCCCGGAATCGTGCCAAATCTATTCTCCGACTTACCAAAACTTCTTTTATCAATAGAAAATGTCAACATCTTGCTTCTTCTAGTTCTTCCCGTGACTTCTGGCATCTAGCAAAAATATCTCCTCCAATTTCACTTCTTCCTCTTTCCCTCCTCTCCTCAACCCTGACGGCAGCACTGCCGCCTCATCTGTCTCTAAAGCTGAACTCTTCGCTCAAACTTTCTGTAAGAACTCCACCCTGGACGACTCTGGGCATATTGCTCCTACTCATCCCCCCTCTGACTCCTTTATGCCTGTTATTAAAATTCTTCCAAATGATGTTTTCTATGCCCTCTCTGGCCTCAACTCTCAGAAGGCTTATGGACCTGATGGAGTGCCTCCTATTGTCCTTAAAAACTGTGCTTCCGTGCTGACACCCTGCCTGGTCAAACTCTTTCGCCTCTGCCTGTCAACATCTACCTTTCCTTCTTGCTGGAAGTATGCCTTTGTACAGCCTGTGCCTCAGAAGGGTGACCGTTCCAATCATTCAAACTACCGCCCTATAGCTTTACTTTCCTGTCTATCTAAAGCTTTTGAATCAATCCTTAACCGGAGGATTCAAAAGCACCTTTCCATTTCTAACCTTCTATCTGATCGCCAGTATGGGTTCCCCAAGGGGCGTTCTACTGGTGATCTCCTAGCCTTCCTAACTGACTCTTGGTCATCCTCTCTTAGCTGTTTCGGTGAAACCTTTGCTATTGCGCTGGACATGTCAAAAGCTTTTGATAGGGTCTGGCACAAGTCTTTGCTTTCCAAACTACCCTCCTACGGTTTCTATCCTTCTCTCTGTACCCCTATCTCCAGTTTCCTTTCTGACCGTTCTATATCTGCTATGGTGGACGGTCACTGTTCTTCCCCTAAACCTATTAGCAGTGGTGTCCCACAGGGTTCTGTCCTATCTCCCACTCTCTTTCTGTTGTTCATTGATGATCTTCTTTCCAAAATGAACTGTAATATCCATTCTTACGCCAATGACTCCACTCTGCATTACTCAACTTCTTTTAATAGAAGACCCACTCCACAGGAACTTAACGATTCAAGGCTGGAGGCAACAGAACGCTTACCCTCAGACCTTACTATTATTTCCGATTGGGGCAAGAGGAACCTGGTGTCCTTCAATGCCTCAAAAAACACAGTTTTTCCACCTATCCACTCGACACAATCTTCCAAACAACTATCCCCTATTCTTCGACAACACTCAGCTATCACCTTCTTCAACAATAAACATTCTCGGTCTACCCTTAACTCAAAATCTCAACTGGAAACTTCATATCTCATCTCTTACTAAATCAGCTTCCTCAAGGCTCTGGCTGCTGACCCACCAGCAAACGTCTCATTCTGGAAAACTTGCTGTAGTGACACTGATGTGGACAAGTTATCTTGTTGCGCCAGAAATTTACAAAACACCGAAACACCGCCGCGGTGGAAGGCCGCCGCGACGTGCGGGTGAATCACCCAAGGAAGGGTACGCCGAAAGCCGCGGCACCGTCACGGGGCACCGGGACAGGGTTAGAATTACGGGTTGGCTCGCTTCCTGAGTTCTGCACTGACGTGACGTCACCAGATGGGGTGGTGGTGGGTGGTGGCTGGGGTTGTGGGGGGGGCGGGGGAAGGGGGATATGTTTACCAGAAAGAAAAGGTGGATAGGAAGAGTAACTACGACAGACCCACCTCATGTACGCACATAAACACACACACACACACATGTATAGCATGCCTGTAATAGTGCTTTATATACATTATTCTCTCTCTCTCTCTCTCCGTGTGTGTGTGTGTGTGTGTGTGGTGTGTGTGGGGACAGAGAAACGAACGGCTAACGGTTAAACGGTCTCTCTCTCTCTCTCTCTCTCTCTCTCGGTGTGTGTGTGTGGGTGTGTGTGGGTGTGTGTGTGTGTGTGTGTAAGACAGCTGTGACGTCATGCGCCAACCCTGTCTGTTTTACTCAGAAATGGGCCAACCCTGTATTCTCTAATCCTGCTGGGGACGTGGTGGAGCTGATGAAGGAGTTATGTCCGCAGCTAAAGCCGCTTACCACCACGGCCAAGGCCAAGGGCAAAGGGCAAAGGTCAGGACACAGACGACTCGGATCACGGAGACGCTAAGGAAAGCTGAGCACGTCAAGGCATGCCCGGAAAGACTGCGGAGGACAATTAACGGAATGTGATTCAAACGAGATGAAGAAAAAGTTCAATGTTGGAGGATTCGTGAATGAGTACAGAACCACACCCGTGCTCGGCAACACTCAAGTCCTACACAGTCAGCTGATATGTCATTGTAAGAGTTGTTTGTGTTACATCATAAACGCCTGTGCCTGATGTTTTTTGCTGTGGCCTTGCAAGGCCCTACCGGACTCGTGGATTACTTGTGTTATGTTCCCAATAATTTTATATTTACATTCTTTACTATCAGTTGCGTTTTCTTTACATTACAAATAAGTATTATTTCCTGTACATGAAACAGGATATTGCGAACACTATGTTTTATTTACCGTAACGGTGTACGAAACCATTCAAGTTCGACTCTGTGTGCTAACTGTGTAATAAATGTTTGGAAAATTAAGGACAACCTGTTCTTCCAGATTTAAGTAAATGTGATGAAAATCTTTACCGGGAGAGATCATTAACAGACCTGTGGAGAAATGCTGCACACGAAACAACAACATAAACAACTTCACCAGGAAGAAGCGACAATCTATCTTGTAAAAAATGAATTCGGCAACAAACAAAACAGTCACATACCACAAGAACAAAACAGAGAGGAAATAACACATAAACCAGGTCACAGAAAAAAAAATAAACTATCCTTCATACTTAACTAAAAACGAAAATAAATAAACAAACAAAAAGAAAACTCAGAGGTAAAGATCCACCAACGACTCAACCTGGATCTAACGAGGCGGTCACGAGGTCCGTTATGGGGGAGAGGGAAGAGGTGGAGGGGGCGTGTATTGAGGGAGAAGTGGTTGGAGACTGGTAATAGGGGCTGTGGGGGTGGGGCATTACTGGTTGGAGAGGAGGGCAGGAAGGTGTGAGACAGCGATAGGAGGAGGAGGAGGAATGGGTGGAGGACGTGGGGAAGGGTGGTAAAGTGGAGGGAAAGTGAACAGAGGAGGGAGGTGGAGATGGGTGGTTAGAGGAAAAGGAGAGGAGAGTGAAAGAGAACGTGGTGGAAGGGAGGTGAGGTGGAGTGAAGGGGATTTAGGAGCAGAGAAGAACAAGAGGGATGTGGAGAGTGGTAGTGAGGGAAGAAAAGGAAGAAAAAAAGAGCAGGAGGAGGAGGAGGAGGAGGAGGAGGAGGAGGTAGAGGAAGAGGAGGAGCAGGAGGGGTAGCAGGGTCGGCCACTAATTCAATAAAGCAACACAATTCCTTTCTTTGGTTGCGGCATCGCAGGACAAAGGCCACCTCGGGCTGCTTAGCTTCTCTTTCTTTGATTTTAGAGTGAGTTTTTTAATTTTTTCAATTTAATTGTTTGACTTTTTCCTTTAATTTTACTTTTTATAGCTTTTACTTTATACTCTTACTTTTTCCTTCCTTTTTTTAGTGACAGTTTTTTCCTTCCACAGACGATTCAAGTGATTCTACGTCATATTCATGATCGTTTATCTTTCAGCTATGTGTATACGAAAGTATTTTCTTTCGTCAATATCTACTGACCTTTTTCTTCTTTTCCTCCTATTTCCACTACTTATCTCACTTTATATTTATTTGTCTTTATATCTATTTTTCCTTACGGTTACTCTCTCTCTTACTATCTTCTTATACATTCACCCGTTTGACATTTCTACTCCTTTCTCGTAACTGTCATGTATCTAATGAAACCGCAGCATATGAGGCTTGACATGTTCCGTTCTACCATTTTTTTTTACATCCCCGCCTATAGCGCCGATAGGCTTTCTTCAGTTGCCAGATGGTCGGCCCAAGCCCGTCATGGCGCAGGCAATTTTTATAGTGGCGCCAGTTATGCTTGGTTCATGCTGCCCCCCGGAACTCATTCTTGATTCACTGGACGGTTTCTTCTAGAGTCCGGGTTGATGGCTGGTCTTCTGGACAGCATGTGGGTAGTTTTACGCCACTCAGCGGTGACTGAAAAATTCCAGGTGGTAGCGTGGGGGATTCGAACCGACGTTGTCCATGGCGTGGGGAATGTGAGCCCAGCACGTTTACCACTCAGCCACCGCCTACCGCAACTGTCTGTTCAAACATTTCATCTTTTTTGCAGTGTCCTTTTCCTTCCCTTTCATCAGCTTTCCTTCGGTCTCTTTCCTCTGTGGACTCACTTCCTCTAGAGGTGCCCATTGCCAGCTTTTTCTCTTGTACCAGCTTAAACTGACTTTTTTTTTTTACATGTCATTTCAACTATTTCCAAAGGATGCTGCAGAACCGTGATAGGTTGCAGATTTTGTCATGTAAATTATCTGCTGTTCGGTGCGTCAGTCACACTTTGGTGCAGCACCAAAAAACTACAGCCGACCTTTTCGGTCGTATGGCGGACGGAGACACATGACGGTCTCACGCGCGACCATGTGCGACCTCCCACAAATTGCAGGTCGCCGATTGTCGTTGTTAGGTCGTAAAGTGTGGTTTTATCTTTTCGTATTCGAGCCTGTACACCTGTCTAATTAAACACCTGCATCTCGTGAGTGTGTGTGTGTGTGTGTGTGTGTGTGACAGGAGGGATGTGTGTGTGTGTGTGTGTGTGTGTGTGTGTGTGTGTGTGTGTGTGTGTGTGTGTGTGTGTGTGTGTGTGTGTGTGTGTGTGTGTGTGTGTGTGTGTGTGTGTGTGTGTGTGTGTGTGTGTGTGTGTGTGTGTGTGTGTGTGTGTGTGTGTGTGTGTGTGTGTGTGTGTGTGTGTGTGTGTGTGTGTGTGTGTGTGTGTGTGTGTGTGTGTGTGTGTGTGTGTGTGTGTGTGTGTGTGTGTGTGTGTGTGTGTGTGTGTGTGTGTGTGTGTGTGTGTGTGTGTGTGTGTGTGTGTGTGTGTGTGTGTGTGTGTGTGTGTGTGTGTGTGTGTGTGTGTGTGTGTGTGTGTGTGTGTGTGTGTGTGTGTGTGTGTGTGTGTGTGTGTGTGTGTGTGTGTGTGTGTGTGTGTGTGTGTGTGTGTGTGTGTTTACATTTTATATAACATTAATCAAACGTTTTATTGACTGCAGCGGCACAGCGCTCTCCCCTTCCCCCATCTCTCTCTCGAACACAACATACACTTTCATTGTACAAATCAACTGGTGGGTCGTGGCACACACACACACCCACACACCCACACACACATACACACACATACATACACACACACACACACACACACACACACACACACACACACACACACACACACACACACACACACACACACACACACACACACACACACACACACACACACACACACACACACACACACACACACACACACACACGCACAGGCGCTAAATGGCTGAGCCCGATAATAATTTGGGTCTTGTGGATGATTCCGCAGTAACAGTGTGTGTATCCTGACCGCAGGGGGGGGGGGGGAGAGAGGAAGAGGATGATGATGATGATGATGATAAGGAGGAGGAGGAGGAGGAGGAGGAGGAGGAAAGGGGGAGGAGGAGGTTAATAGGAGACTAGCAGAAGGAAACTGGTCGGACTGAAATTGCTAAGGATTCCTAAAGAAAGGTACGTAATTAATACCATCGTGATGTAAATTATGCGAGGCAGTGGCTGAGTGGACAGCGTGATGGCGCAGCATCTAGGACGACGCGAGTTCGCGCCCCGCCCGGAGCCACAAGCTGGGATTTTCCAGTCACCGCCGAGTGGCCTAAGACTACTGACTACTCTTTAATAACACCGACATACATGAATCAAATTCGCACAAATTAATGAGGACAAAATATTAACCCAGGAGGGAAGGGAGGAAGAAAGGAAGGAAAGAAGGGGAAAAGATAGGAAGAACGGAAAACATGAAGGGGGGGGCGAGATGATAACATTGGAGCTGATATATGGGAAGAAGAAGGAGAAAGAGGGGAAGGAGGAAAGGAAGGGAAGGAGAGGGGAGGGGAGCTGAGGGTTTATAGACAAGGAAGAGGAACCTTAAACCGATTACCTTTTCATCTGCTAAGAGGCGGAGTGAGAGGATGCGTCTGATACTGCTGTGTGTGATGAGGCGATTTAGCCGGTGTGTGTGTGTGTGTGTGTGTGTGTGTGGGTGGGCGGGTGTAGGTGTGGGTGTGTTTAGGGAATGGAATGTAGGGAATGGAATGTAGGGAGAGGAGGAGGAGGAGGAGGAGGAGGAGGAAGAGGAGGAGGAGAAGGAGGAGAAAAACTAACCTACTTCACCGTTCGTCAGGGGAGTAGAATCAAGTTAGTCGTGGGCGTGACCTTGACGGTGGGAAGAAAATCTTTTTTATTTTTTTTACAGCAGAGGAGTCAGCTCAAGGGCACAAAAGAAGGTAACAAGTGTTAAAAAAAAGCCCAATACTCACTGCTCCCAAAAGAGTTAGAGGAGCGGCAGAAAGATAGATCAATATAAGAACATAAGAACATAAAAACATAAGAACGCAGGAGTCTACAAGAGGCCGGTAGGCCTGTACGAGGCAGCTCCTTTGACCCTAAGCTCCTGTGTATCTAACCCCACCTAATATCGCTCTCCATGAATTTATCTAGTCTATTTTATAATGTGACAATTGTATTGGCACTCACCACATGACTGCTAAGCCTATTCCACTCATCCACCACCCTGTTAGTAAACCAATTTTTGCCTATGTCCCTGTCGAATCTGAATTTATCCAGTTTAAACCCATTACTTCGTGTCCTACCCGGTTCTCTTACCAACAAAACCTTATGAATGTCTCCCTTATTAAAGCCCTTCATCCATTTATAAACCTCGATCATGTCTCCACGCACCCTTCGCCTTTCTAGAGAATGCAAGTTTAACTGTTTGAGTCTTTCCTCGTATAGCAAGTTTCTCAACCCCTGAATCATCTTAGTCATCCTCCTCTGCACCGATTCTAACATTTTGATATCCATTCTATAGTAAGGTGACCAGAACTGAACCGCATAGTCAAGATGAGGTCTAACTAATGCTAAATATAGTTTGGGGAAGACTTCGGGGCTTCTGTTGCTTACGCTCTTTGAAATAAATCCCAGTACCCTATTAGCTCGATTTCTAGCTTGAATGCATTGTGCCCTTCGACGGAGATCAGAGCTCACTAACACCCCTAAATCCTTCTCGCACCCAGACCTGCTTATGAGAGTGTCATTTAAGCAATAGTTATGTGAGGGGTTGTTCCTACCTACACTCAGAATACTGCACTTTCCTACATTGAACTCCATCTGCCATATATCCGCCCAGTCATACAATCTGTTGAGTTCACCTTGGAGAATACTAGCGTCCTGATCCGACTCAATTACTCTACCGATCTTGGTATCATCTGCAAATTTACTAACATCACCACTAATTCCTGTATCTAAGTCATTGATATAAATAATAAACAAAAGTGGACCTAATACCGAACCTTGTGGGACCTCACTCGTAACACATCCCCAGTCAGATCTCTTACCATTGATTTGCACTCTGTGCTTCCTATTGCTAAGCCACGCCTTGACCCAGTTCAAAACTTTACCCTCTACTCCGTGAGCCTGTAATTTAAGCAACAGTCGATGGTGAGGAACTTTGTCAAACGCTTTACTAAAATCGAGATAGATTACATCATAATTTTCATCTCTGTCAACCGCCTCAAATACTTTATTGTAGAAGGACAAGAGATTGGTGAGGCATGACCTACCTTTTGTGAACCCATGCTGCGAGTCGTGAATTAAGCTATGTTTCTCTAAATCCTCCCGAATGTTCCTGGCTATCATGGACTCCAGCATCTTGCCTATAACCGATGTTAAGCTAATTGGGCGATAGTTTGAAGCAACCGACCTGTCCCCCTTTTTAAAAATCGGCGTCACATTAGCTACTTTCCATAGGCTCGGCACATAGTCAGTATTTACCGACATCTTAAAGATGTCGGTTAGTGGGTCACTGAGTACATTACCTAATTCCTTTAATACCCTTTGAAATATCTCGTCAGGACCTGGCGACTTGTTCTTCTTAAGCTTATCTATCTCATCCTGAACTACTTGCCTGGTAATGATTATATCCTTCAATTTATCGCCATCCCCGCCCTCGTACACCTGAATCTTTCTGGTATAGTCGTTCGATCCTCCTGTGTGAATACTGAAACGAAGTAGTCGTTCAACAATGTGCTCATATTTTCGTAATTTTCTACTAGCTCCCCTGTGTTTCTTTTCAGCGGTCCAATTTTCTCCCGTGTTTTTGTTCTATACATCTGAAAGAAGCCCTTAGGATTACTTTTCGCCTCATTTGCTACTTTGATCTCATAGTTCCTTTTTGCTATCCTGGTGTTTTTCTTAACTAATCTAGATAGTTAATCTATCGGGAGGAGAAGTGTCCTGATACCCTCCTCTTGAAAGAGTTCAAGTCGTAGGCAGGAGGAAATACAGATGAAGGAAAATTGTTCCAGAGTTTACTAGCGAGAGAGATGAAAGAGTGAAGATGCTAGTTAAATCTTGCGTAAAGGATTTGGACAGTAAAGGGATGAGCTTGAGTAGAAAGTCGTGTGTTGCGGGGCGGCGGGAGGGGGGGAGGCATGGAGTTACCAAGTTCGGAAGAGCAGTCAGCATGAAAATATCGATAGAAAATAGAAAGAGAGGCAGCATGGCGGCGAAATTTAAGAGGTAGAAGACTATTAGTATGAGGAGGAGAGCTGATGAGACGAAGACCCCCCCACACATGAGATGCATACTCCATATGAGGGCGGACAAGGCCCTGTAAATGGATAGCAACTGTGCGGGGGAGAAGAACTGGCAGAGACGGTACAGAACGCCCAGCCTCGATAAAGCTGATTTAGTAAGAGATGAGATATGAAGTTTCCAGTTGAGATTTTGAGTTAAGGATAGACCGAGGATGTTCAGTGTTGAAGAAGGTGATAGCTGAGTGTTGTCAAAGATTAATGGATAGTTGTTTGGAAGATTGTGTCGAGTGGATAGGTGGAGAAACTGTGTTTTTGAGGCACTGAAGGACACCAAGTTCTTCTTGCCCCAATCGGAAATAATAGTAAGGTCTGAGGCTAAGCGTTCTGTAGCCTCCAGCCTGGAATAGTTTAGTTCCTGTTGGGTGGGTCTTCTATTAAAAGAAGTTGAATAATGCAGAGTAGAGTCATCGGCGTAAGAATGGATAGGACAGTTTGTTTTGGAAAGAAGATCATCAATGAACAACAGAGAGTGGGAGATAGGACAGAACCCTGCGGAACACCACTATTAATAGGTTTAGGGGAAGAACAGTGATCGTCTACCACAGCAGAAATAGAACGGTCAGAGAGGAAACTGGAGATAAAGATACAGATATAAGGATAGAAACCGTAGGAGGGTAGTTTGGAAAGCAAAGATTTGTGCCAGACCCAATCAAAGGCTTTTGGTATGTCCAGCGCAATAGCAAAGGTTTCACTGAAACGGCTAAGAGAGGATGACCAAGAATCAGTTAGGAAGGCAAGGAGATCGCCAGTAGAACGCCCCTTGGGGAACCCATACTGGCGATCAGATAGAAGGTCAGAAATGGAAAGATGCTCTTGAATCTTCCGGTTAAGGATAGATTCAAAAGCTTTAGATAGACAAGAAAGCAAAGCTATAGGACGGTAGTTTGAGGTATTGGAACGGTCACCCTTCTTAGGCACAGGCTGTATGAAGGCATACTTCCAGCAGGAAGGAAAGGTAGATGTTGACAGGCAGAGGCGAAAGAGTTTGACCAGGCAGGGTGACAGCACGGAGGCACAGTTTTAAGGACAATAGGAGGCACTCCATCAGGTCCATAAGCCTTCTGAGGATTGAGGCCATAGAGGGCATAGGAAACATCACTCTTAAGAATCTTAATAACAGGCATAAAGGAGTCAGAGGGTGGATGAGTATGAGGTATTAATATGCCCAGAATCGTCCAAAGTGGAGTTTTTAGAGAAAGTTTGAGAGAAGAGTTCAGCCTTAGAGATAGATGAGACAGCGGTGTTCCCGTCAGGACTAAGAAGAGGAGGGAAAGATGAAGAAGTGAAGCTGGAGATGTTTTGGGCTAGATGCCAGAAGTGACGAGAAGAATTAGAAAAAGCAATGCTTATGAGAACGTTCAAGTAAGGGGAAGAGATGCAAATTGTAATGGGTGAGTCTGTGGTAAAGAAAAAAAAAATCTTATTACAACACTTAAGAATATAAAATTAGGAATGAATGAACTGTGGAAAATGCGATAATTCCAACATATAAGTTAGGGAAAGAATAGTTAGCAAAAGGAGCTACTGGCAAGAAAATGATGCTGGGAAAGGTTGTAGCTGTGGTGATGGAAATAAACAGCCTATTTCAGTGTCCGAGTTGGGTAAATAAATAATTCATCATCCCTATCACAACCACTGCCACATTCTTCAGTAAACACCCCTCGGGTATCCTCACCGTCTTCCTTTCAGCATCCTCACCACTACTACAATATTCACCCAACATCTATTCAAAACGAACATCATCACCTTCATATCACACTATCACCACCATCTTAACTCACCACACTCATCCCTAGAGGCACTTTACGCACACTGACTCCACCAACATCACCATCACCATTCACCATCAAAACTCATCCCCATTATCCTCCTCCTCCTCCTCCGTCACCGTTACCAAGCCTAACACAAAGCTAGACAGATGGAAAAGAGAAAAATTGATGGTGGCCGTCAACTCGGTCGAGAGACGGATTAAAAGATCAAATAAAATAAAACAATAAAAACTCCCCGCCGACGCAGTGGTCCGATATAAACACAATTAGAATGAAAAAAAGTATAATGCTCGTGTTTAATACAAGCGTTGTAAACAAAAAAGGTGTTTAGTCTCTTCATTCCCTCCCTCTCCCTCCTCTTCCTCCTGCGCCTCGTTACGTCAGGCAGGTGTGTGTGCTGAGGGGAAGGCGGCAATCTTTCTTTACTCTTACTGTCTCCTCTTGGTATCCTCTTCCTTACTTCATCTTCCTCTTATTTCCTTTTCCTCTTACTTTTCTTTCTTTTCTTTTCCTTTCACTCTTACTTTCCTTTTCCCCTTAATGTCCGTTCCCTTTTATATTATTTTCCTCATACTTTCTTTTCCACTAATTTTCCATTTTCACTTCCTTCCCTCCCTACTTACTTTCTTTCTCCTGTTCGTCCTTTTCCTCTTGTTTTCTTTTTCCTCTTATGTTCCTATCCCTCTTATTACATTCATCATCTTTTTCCATTATTTTTCTTTACTGTTTGTTCACCTTTACGTTATTTTTTCCCTATCTCTCTTCCATCTGTCATCTTTCCCTCTTCCTTCTTCGTCCGCATCCTCCCCGCGCCTCGCCGCCTCTCATCCTCCACACCTCTGTAATGGCCTGAGCACGAGGCGACCCAAGGCATCCTCGGCTCCTCTTTTATCTCCACTACTTCATCTTTCCTTTCAACTTTTTCTCTTCTCTATTTTCTCTCTTTCCTTTCATCTACCGGTTTCCGTAATAACTGAAGACAACCTGCTTTATTATCTTCTTTTGTGAATTCTTTCTTTTCGTTTTAGGCCACACCTTCTACAATTCCTTTCCTCTTATCCTTTCTCATTTAATACATTTTCTACAAGGTCTCCATAGGTTTTTATTTGTATCCGTAGTAACGAAAGACAGCCAGTTCTTCTCCCCCGCGCAGTTGCTATCCATATACAGGGGCCTTGTCCGCCCTCGTATGGAGTATGCATCTCACGTGTGGGGGGGCTCCACTCACACAGCTCTTCTGGACAGAGTGGAGGCTAAGGCTCTTCATCTCATCAGCTCTCCTCCTCCTACTGATAGTCTTCTACCTCTTAAATTCCGCCGCGATGTTGCCTCTCTTTCTATCTTCTATCGATATTTCCACGCTGACTGCTCTTCTGAACTTGCTAACTGCACTCCTCCCCCCCTCCCGCGGCCCCGCTGCACACGACTTTCTACTCATGCTCATCCCTACACTGTCCAAACCCCTTATCCAAGAGTTAACCAGCATCTTTACTCTTTCATCCCTCACGCTGGTAAACTCTGGAACAATCTTCCTTCATCTGTATTTCCTCCTGCCTACGACTTGAACTCTTTCAAGAGGAGGGTATCAGGACACCTCTCCTCCCGAATTTGACCTTGCTTTAGCCACCTCCTCTGGTTATTTTATGGGAGCAGCGATTAGCGGGCTTTTTGTGTGTGTGTGTGTGTGTGTGCCCTTGAGCTGCCTCCTTTGTTGTAAAAAAAAAAAAATATTTGTTATTTATCTTCTTCCAGTCGAAAGGTATTTTTTATCTTTTTCTCATCCCTTCTCTTTCACTTTTTTTTTTATATAATCTGTATTCAGATTTCTTTCTCTTTTTACTCGCTTTTTCAGTCACCAAAAAGTCACTACTTTTCTTCTATGGTTTTATTTTTAGATCCGTTAATTTTCCAGTCTTCAGCCTACCATTCTATCGCTTTTCCAGACCCCTAATTATTTCCTTTCCCATTAGTTTTTATTACGTTTCTTCTCCATGTACGACAATGAATACATACAGTAAGTTAACTTCTCTCTTCACCAAAACCCTCATTTGATTTCCTCTCTGACTGTGTAGGTAAATATTTGTTCTCATATTTTCTCCACAAGGATTTCTAACCAAGAATACTAACTTCAAAATATGAACGTAGCTTACTGAGACTTTTAGCTCAGAACTAAAAATACATTAATCGATAAATACACAAAGAAACACATAAAACATCAAATGGACACACACGATATATATAAGTATACATGAAACTGATAACAAGACGTACATGAAACAGATTAAAAACAAAACGCTGTAAATAGACAAAGATATGCATATTATATAATTAGATGAAAAACATACCTGCTTCAGAAAATAACGTTTAATAGAAGATGTACATAAAATAACATGCAAGAGTCAGACACACACAACTTACAAAGACAAAACACAACACTAAAGACAAATAAACACACAGCGGGTAGATACTTGGCTCAACACACAAGTAAAGCAACAGGTAAACAGGTTAACTATCAGGAGAGGAAGAGGAAAACCCAGCAGAAGGCGACCAAGGAGGAAGAGAAGGGAAAGGAGGGGGTGAAGAGAGGGAAAGGAGGGGTAAAAAGGAAAGGGTGGGGACCATTTTTTATAATACTTGGAAGAAGATAAAGTAATGTAAGGGAGGGAGGAAAGGAGAGAGGAAGGACAGAAAGGAAAGAGGGAGAGGGGGAAGATGAGGGACGCAAGGATGTGAAGGAAAAGGGAGAGAAGGTTAAGATGAGAAGAGGAAGGAGAAAAGATAATTGGGAGAAAAGGAAAGAGGAATGAAGAAGAGGGAAAGAAAAGGACATGAGAGAAGACGACGCTAAAAGAATAAACATGAGTACCAAGTGAGATCAGAAAACACTGGGTACAGAATGAAAGGGAGGAGAATAAAAGATGGCAAAGGAAAGCAGACCTGGAAGGGGAGAGAAGACTAAAGGAGACGAAGAAAGACTGAAAATAAGAGAAAGACAGGAAGAAGCGGACTGAAAGAAATATGGAATTGGAAGAGAAGGCGATAAAGGACGAATGGAGGAGAGACAATGAAGAGGGAGAGATGAAAGAAATGACTGAGGAGTGTGAGGAAAGAAGAGGGGAAGAGAGGGAAGAAAGGGGAAGAGTTGGAGGAGGGAAAGAAGTGGAAAGAAAAGTCAGGTGGAAGGAGTAAAAAAAGAAAAGGAAATAATGGAGGAAGAAGGAAAAGGAAGAAAAGGTGGGAATGAATAGCAGAAAGTAAGTTGTGAAAAGAAAAACAAATAAGAAAAAAGTGCTCTCTCTCTCTCTCTCTCGCGTCCTTGCTACTTATTACCTCCCTCCTTTCTTCCTGCTCGGACACTTCCTCTCGTCCCTTCTCTCCGCCTTTCTTCCCTTCTCCTATCCCCCGTCCTCTCTTCCTTCCCTTTTTCCTTTCCTCCACGGTTTCTCCTCTCTTCCCTTACCTTTCTTTATATTCACTTTCTCCTCATTCCTCCTCTTCTTCCTAATCTTTCCTCCCCCACTTCCAACCGTCTATTCCCTAGCCTTCTTTCTTTCATCCTTTCTCCTCCCTTCCTCCTCTCCTCTCCTTCCTTTCCTACCTTTACCTATTTCCTTTTATTTTTCTTCCTGACCTTTCCTCCCTTTCTCCCTCACTACCGTCACGCACCTAACCTATCTTTCAATCTATCCTCCACCCCTCCTTTCCTCCTTCCCTCCACTCTTTCTCTCCTTCCCTCCACTACTCCGTGCCTCCACTGGCCTCCCGCTCCACACTGGTCTATAAACCCTCAAGGAATATCCAGCAAACGTGAATTATCCAGAGAGAGAGAGAGAGAGAGAGAGAGAGAGAGAGAGAGAGAGAGAGAGAGAGAGAGAGAGAGAGAAAGGCGTTTGGTTGAGACAGAAAATGTATAAAATATCTCCTCTCACTCACTCACTCACTCACTCACTCACTCCACCACTCACTCACTCACTCCACCACCTCACTCACCACCACCACCACCACCACCACCACCACCCACCACCACCACCTCACCACCACCACCTCACCACCACCACCACCACCACCCACCACCACCACCACCACCACTCACCACCTCACCACCCACTCACCACCTCACCTCACTCACTCCACCACCACCTCACCTCACCACCACCTCACTCACCACCACCACCACTCACTCCACCTCACTCACCTCACCACCACCACCACCTCACTCACCACTCACTCACTCACTCCACCACCTCACTCACTCACTCACCACCACTCACCACCACTCACTCACCACTCACTCACTCACCACCACCACTCACTCACTCACTCACCACTCACTCACTCACTCACTCTCTCTCTCTCTCTCTCTCTCTCTCTCTCTCTCATTGCTGCCAAAAACAATCAACACCAAGACTATAAAAAGACACTTTGAAAAGAAAAGAAAAAATAAATTGACACTTTCTCAAACTGAGTAAAAATAAAGGTTATTGTCAGGAGACAATAACGGGAGTCATTCGGGGGAAGAGAGAAAAGAAAGAGAGGAAAAGAGAATGGCTGAAAGAATGGAGGTAAAAAAAGTAGAAAGAATGGGAAAGGGAATCATGAAAGAAACGAATGAAGGAGGGAAGGAAGGAAGAAATGAAGGAAGGATTGAAGGACAAATGAGGTAAAAACGAAAGATAGATGGAAAGAGAGGAAGATGAAAAATAACTAATTGGAAGATGAATAAATAAATAAAAGAAGGGAAAGAATGAAACAAAGGGAAGGAAGAAAAGAGGAAAGGAAAGACGGGAGCTAGGTAGGAAGCAGGGAGGGAAGCACGGAATGCAGGAGGGGAAGAAAGAAGAAAGAGAAGGAAGAAAAGGTGATGAGAAGGAAGGAATGAAGGAAGAAAGGAAGGAAGAAAAGAAAAATGAAGCGATGTCTAGGGCAAGGAAGGATGGAAGGAACAAAGAAAAGAAGGATGGAAGGAAGGAAGAACAGAAATGACGAAGGAAGGAAAACATGATAGACAGTGAGGCATGGATCAAGGTAGGGAGGACGGAATGACGGAATGAAGGAAAGAAGGATGGAAGGAGAGATGGCAAAGGGAGGGAAGGCGAAAGAGAAGAAATGAAAGCGAAGGAAAGGCAAACATGACTAATGACGGAAAGAAGACCACGACGAAAAGTGATAGATGGAACGAAAACAGGAAAAAAAGAAACATGACGAGTTTGTAAAAAATATATAAACGAAAACAGCGAAAGAGAAGACACGAAAGGAAATAAGCAAGAACAGAAAGATAAAAGAAAGAAGATAGGATTAAGCTGATGGGAATGAGGAAGAACAACAACTTTGACTGAGAGGGAGCGAGAAAAAAAAATACATGGAGGTAAAATGAGTTAGGAAGAGAGGAGAGGGATAGGCAGAGGGAGGAAAGAAAGAGGACGGAGAGGGGAAAGACAGTGAGAGGAAGGAAAAATATTACATGGAGGAAAGGAAGGGAGAAAAGGGAAAATGATGAAAGGAAGGGCGGGAAGGAAGGGAGGGATAGAAAGAAGGGAGAATAAGGGAGGGGGAACGAAGATAAAGGGAAGAGGAAGAAAACTCAAGGGATACGATCGAAAAGGGACGGTGAAAGGAGGAAATACGATGAGGTAAAATGAGGGAGAAAAGGAAAGGAGGGAGGGATGGAGAATGAAGGGTAGAGGGAGGAGGGAGGGGAGGGAAGAAAAGAAGGAGGTGGAGATGGGGAAGAAGGAAGTGAGAGGGGCAACGCGAGAAAGAAAGAAGTGAGAAAAGGGAGAGGAAGAAGAGGGGGAGAGAAGAGGGGAGGAAACATTTGAAACATTTGAAACATTTTATTATCCCTTTATACAATTATGTATTTACAATAGTACTGGAAACTTAGGTATATATATATATATATATATATATATATATATATATATATATATATATATATATATATATATATATATATATATATATATATATATATATATATATATATATATATATATATATATATATATATATATATATATATATATATATATATATATATATATATATATATATATATATATATATATATATATATATATATATATATATATACACATATAAACATATAATATATGACAAAAGTAAAATGATGATAATAATGATAATAATAGTAATAATAATAATAATAATAATAATAATAATAATAATAATAATAATAATAATAATAATAATAATAATAATAGTTATAGTGACAATAGTAATAATTAACATTGTGATAACTATAAAATAATAGTAGTGTAAATAATAATTAAAGTGATAATATTAACACAATATCATTAGTACAAAAATTGTAATTGATTTATAAAAACAATATGGTAGTACTGTAAATGATAATGTAATATTATTAATACAATAATAATAGTATAAGGTAATAATTGATTAAGCTGAGGACGCACTCTGACAGATGATACATGGACTTAATAATTATAATTGAGAAGAATATGTTTTTTAAATTGTTTTTTAAAGGAGTGTATTGAGTTTAGAGCTTTAATATTATTAGGAATAGAATTC